>NW_009205569.1:0-7435 GCF_000690835.1 Fulmarus glacialis
GTGGGGCGGTCTGCTCTGCCCGGGGGGACGCGGTCTGGGCAAAAGGTCCAACGCCTCTGCTTCTACCCTCACGTATGGATACCCTTACATAGGTGATAAAAGCTATCTCCGTTTGCATTCCTCTATGCTACGCCTCTTCCGCTGTCATAGCGCGCTAGGGGAACGTGGTCTAAAGCAGCCATGAAACAATCCTGGAACAGTTACAAAACTGGCTAGGAAATCAGAGTGGTTGGCAAAGGTTGAGGTCAAAAGGGACACCCTTGTTTCTTCTGCGCCTGGCCCTGTCTTCTGTTTCCAGGAATGACCGGTGATGGCTGGAGAGTGTTAGTGTTTTGAGATTACACAAGGCTAGGAAGGACTCCAAAGGTGTTGGAGGACTGGGTTACAAATTAAAAGAATTTTTGGATCAGAGAAAGGGTCTGAAAAAGTAGAATGAAAATCGGGAGAAACAAATGCCAGGAGCGATACAGAAAATTATATTCAGTCACACAAATACAGGTTGGGGAACAAACAGTTATATAACATTTTTGTAAAAAAGGGTATGGGAATTATAATGCTTTACAAAATAACCTCTTTCAACAATGACATTATCTTATACCCGTAAGGTAAAAGCAACTTGGGGTGTACAACAGGAGCACAGAGATGTGAGAATTAAACCATCTAATTTAGTCACCACTCCAGACCTTAGCTGGAGCCGTGTGCAGTTCCGGGCACCACACTTAAGGGCCTGCCAGTGGAAGAGAGCAGAAGGACAGAGATATGGAAAATCAAAGGCCTTGAAAATATAGCTGTGAGGAAAATTTGGGGTTGCTCACCCAAAAGAAGAAACATCCAAGTTGGGGGAATAGGAGTTTCTGTAAAGAGAAACTTCATGCTCATTTGGACGAAATACTACAGAATAACTTAAATCGTAACAAGAAAAATTCATATTAGACATTAAGGAAAAACTTCTGAGTGGGATGGATGGTAAAACACTATAGAAAGGGCTATCCAGGGAGACTGGATAACCAGGGAGACATCTCCATCATTGGAGGTCTTTAAAAACTTTTGACAAATGCGTACCAAGAAAGACATAGATCTGGCAGATACTCTCCTGAGACAGAAGGAAAGATAGGTACCTTGTGAGGTCTCTTACAGCTCTATTTTACTATGAATCTGAGCATAGGTATTTCTGTCTGTTTGTGCACAGTGCCCCAGTTGTCCTGCTTAGATCATTTGACTTCAGTACACCGTGTCTGTTTTCCTCAGTGAAGAGGAATGTAGTCCATTATATTGAATTTGTCTTATTGTTCACAATAGCAAAGACTACAGGGAGTCACAATTTGGAAACCTGCCTGACAGCCTGGCAGAGTTTAACATAACCACCATCCTGCCTGTCAAAACAGTGGCTCCTTGTACCTGAGCATGGTGTGAAAAGCCATGGGAGGTGATAAGGAGTGATGGAAATGTACCTGTGTGCATCTGGCAGAGCGATAATGAATATTGGCACTAGAATGGAGAAAGAGGGGAGACATAAGCTTTGGATTAACAAATAAGAGGTCCTGGGAGAGACATTTGTTCAGCTTTGTTTACAGAAGAAACCCAAGCTCTCCAAGGTAAATTGTCATTAATTCATTTTTATGACTTAAAGTGTGTATGGCGGGACTCTCTGTATGGAAAAGAGAAGATGCTACTTCACCGAATCAAATCAGCTTGTAGAGTTAGTGCTAGATTGCCCTTACTTCAGTGAGAGTATCCCCAAGAGGTATTAGCCGCAGGTCGTCTAGAATGAAATGGAGTAATATTGGGCTCTTGGCAAGGAAATAACTTTTCATGACTTAGAAATCGTGCTAGTACTTCTCTGCATTCCCAAGATCTTAACCTAAGTGACCTCGCATAGAATAAGTTTACTGTTACTGTCACTGCATACCTGCTGTTCTGGTGAATGTTTCCCTTTAGCGTTATGGATGGATGTAACAACAGCACCTGCTTTTTAGATTCCTGGTAAGGAGGAGGGTTTCTTGTTGCTACTGTCCATTCTTCTTACAGCCAACTCTCACTTATGGGAAGGAGAATTAAATATTTCTTCCTCTCTCTCTATTTTATTCAGTACCTTTGGTCAGCTTATAAATGAGCACACTTAGGGATGTAATGGAGAGCCTTACTGCTCTGAAGGCAGAAGGAATTTTGGAAATTTGGCTAAGGAAAAGTGGTGTGGCTTGTCTTTACTTCAAACCAACTAGGTTCTCTAAAAAAATCAGGTTACCAAAACCAAATAAAACCTTATACCAGACTAACAAAATGAAGAGATGGTAAAACCATATAAAAGCATGATTTTTCCCTCTCACACACTGTATTTACAAATGTGAGGCTATCAACCACTGCCAGCCTTAACTCTCCCCTCCTGCTGGTTGAGCAAAGCCATTTGGCCATCAGCTGGTGGTTTCCATTGCCTCTTTGGAAATGGAGCGGTCTAGTCCATTAAATGGTAGGGAAGGAGAGGCGGGCGGCGGAAAAGCTTGCAAATAATCAATATTTGCCAGAAAAAAAAAAAATTTGGCTGCTGCAGTCTCACTCCTGATTTCTATAAGGACATCCTTCTTGGAGTGCCAACAGGAAAATTCAAAACTGGAAAGCTTTGGAGCAGAGCTGAAAGAGAAATGGAAAACCACCAAGCAGTCCACTTTGTGACTGGCAAGGAAACAGCTTTTCTTGACTCAGGAGTGCTACTTGTACACTGTGCTGGTATGTGGCAGGGGATTCAGTGCGAGGGGATGACCTGATGAAGCTGTTACCCAAGTAACTCTGCTCTTGCTGCGTGGATGGCTAAGTAATTTCTGATTCAGCCCTGGGGCTGTCCCAGTTTAGTGACATCTTTTTGGTGGTGGTTTCCTTTAAAGCTTGAACATGTGGTTCAGCAACTGTCTGTGAGCAGCCTGTTCTTTGGGCATGGCTGACAACTAAGGGTAGCAGGCTCCTCAGCCATCTCAAGCTACACCATCCTCGCTCCGTAGAGCCGCAGGGCACTAATCCACACTATACAGACGAATGGGTTTCCATGTTAGTGAGTTTGTTCTGCCCGATAGCCGAGAATAGTCTCTAAATTGTGCCTCCTGGTATATTTCCCCACGAGCAAGCACTAGTTTACCCAGCCATCTGGGAGAGATGGAGAGAGCAGGGTCAGCCATGGCTCAGCACACTGATTAACGCCATCTGTCTAGGTTAATAATTCCCTTAGGCAGACATGGCACTTTATGGTATGCTTGTAAAAGAGACTGTGTATTTACAGACTAATGGGCACGATATTAAATAACCTCATTGGTAACCCCAGTACAAGGTTGGTCTGGACTTAGTATACCTAGGATTAGTCTGTGGTACACCAGGAGATGCTTGGTGCAGTAGATAAGCTCAGAGAAGGCAGAAGGGAAAAGTGTTACGCTCTCCCATCAGTCCTGGACGCCACAAGGCGTATCAGCCCTTGATTTATCACAGCAACTTCAGGATTATTCTAATTTATACCCCTGAAAAATTGCTCCAAACAAGCCACTTGAATGAACAGTTTGTTCTCTGGTGTCTCTCCCTCCCACTCCAATATGTTCCTTCCTCCCCTAGCATGCCTCCTGGCTGGGATGGCAGGGCAGGGATAGCTGAGGGAGGGCTGGCAGCCGACGGTTCCCTCCCCTGCACTAGGCAATTTTAAGTAAACTATTGGTATGAAAAGAGCTTGCTGCCGATGGTACTAAACCATCTACATTTTTATCTCCTCGACATGTTATCCGTGAGATATGCAAAGCTTACCAGAAGACACCAGGCCTCCCAATCAGCTGACAGTTATTTCAGTGGGAGTTTCATAACTCTATCCCCTAGCTAACGTTGAAGAGTTCAGCATGCTGAAAAAATTTAATAGGAAAGCCAACAATTGAAGTGCCTACCTGATACAGAGGAGAAAGCAGGAGGGTGGCCAAATTGTGGTCTGACATCAGAGTTGCATAACTATAAGTTACAACTTGATATTCTTGAAAAATCAGTTTCTGGGTTAATGAACATATCCCGCTGGCCAGTCATCTATACAGGGAAGCACGGTGTTGACACTGCATTTAGTAATAATACCCAGAGATTAAGATAAATGACCTACAATCCGCCCTGCTTTAAATAAGGATACATTTTAAACTCCTATCATGCAATAATATGACATTTTGTACATCAAAAAGAAAAGACTATATATAGGACATTGTGAAATGTATTCTTTAACTTACAGCTTTAATTAATGCTTGAAGTTGCTTGTATGGGTAACAGAAGAGGTAATTATAGATGATACTGATATTCTTAATTTCTCAACATCTCCTATTAGTGTTTCCAGTTCATTAAAACATAGCTAATCTTCAAAACATGTGGGAAAATTTCATTCACAGCGGTTCTGCTCCTTTGGCAAAAAGACCAGAGAATAGCACATAACTTAGCAATAAAGAAAGGCTGTTTATTTTTCCTTAGAGAAACTGTAGTGCCTCCAAGCTTCAGAGAAGAAACTTGAATTTTGCCAGAGAAGGCTGTTGTGATAAGGATAGACTTCTTCTCACCTTCTTAAAATCTTTCCCAAATGCTCAAATTGCAAGTCTGTGAGAAGCCAAGGGGTCAGCAAGACCTTGCTGGAGAATTGCAGTCAAATTCCCTGAAGGTTCGTGCTGCTTCCAGCCTAGACCCATGCAAGATCTTCAGTAGCTGCTTCAACCCATAGCTGGTACCTCTCTCTTGTTCTTCCAGAGCTCACTGCTGTGTCCTGGCAATTGGGGGAAGAACCCTAATGACCCCAGTGTGAAGTACACAACTAGGGCTAGGTGGCTTGATACAGCAGGAGGAGGAGGAGACTAACACTGTCGCTTCATGATTGCTTTAAGCTGCCATAAGCTGGCTCTGCGGCTGGAAGAAGCTGTCCTAGCTCTCCTTTCCCTAGTCATATATTTCTGCTGTCTTCCTCACCTGCCCACAAATGTTCCTGTAGCTGCACAGTGACTGAGCAACTGATCCAGCGGAACACCATTTTTTTTCTGAATCACTTTTAACTCAGATAATTTCCATTATTTGATTTACCAGTCTACTGCACAAACATTTGTGCTGGCAAAAGTCGAAGAGCTACAGAGAGGCTGGATTCCTTCTTTTGTCACTGAAGCTGTAGGTATGAGTATAAACTGGTCATAAAACTACAGTGTTAGTGATAAGGTGGTTAGTGTAAGTAGAATCCCAGCTGAGCTAGCATTCAGCCTGCTTATTCATAGATCAGCCGGCCTCTTCTCGCAAGCCTCATTCACCATACACCGTCCAGTTTCTACCGTAGATGAGGCAGACAGTAGCTTCTTGCATTATTTCACCCCAGAGCAGGTCAGACAAGGCACAGAGTGAGGCACCCTCTCACAAGGAGTAAAGTAGAGTGAGACTCTGACTGACTCTGTGTTTGTGGAGAGAGAGGGGTTTAGTTTGTAAACTCAATACCATTATTTTCAGAAAACTTACTTTCAAGGTGCAACATATGTGTTTACAATCTGCTCACAACCCTTTGGAAGTTCGTAGATGGCAAAGAGCAATGTGGTCCCGTGAGCCACATTGAAGTGAGCTGGATTTCAAGCTCTGCCACCCACACTGTTCTGCAAGAGACTTTTGGCAAGGCTCAGTCTCTCTGTGTTTCAGTTTCCTACCTGTTCGATGAGAAGAATGTATTTTTGTTTTGAGGAGAATAAATTCATTCATGTTAGTGAGACACCTGAGTGCCAGAGAGATTGGAGCAGTCATCCAAATAGCTCAGATGTGCGCACATAAATGACAGCAGTCGTAACTCTGCTTCCCAGAACACTGGAAATGGTCACAGATGCTGTAAGCATTGTTCCATCGTTTTCTGGCCAGGGAGAACTTGTTGGAGAAGCCTGAAGTGTGCTGAAAGCTACACACTGCATGTCATAGCCACCTAATGACTTCAAATTGTGGCTCAGCAGTGCTACCTTGTTCTGAGCAGATACAGTTTGTTAGGTTGTCCTGATTACTCAAAGCTTTATTTTCTGCCCTACAGCAGCGATTCTTGATTTAAAATTTATAAATGCCTTTCCTTCATCACTTGGTATTACACATTTCTCAAGACAGCCTTTTTATGAGATGATTAGTAAATGAACATCAGTGCTGTAAATTACAGATCTAACTGATAGGATAAATACCAGTATCAATGACTGAATTAATTCCCAGCATGTTTTTTTTGGGTTTAGTGGTCTTACGCAAGAGACATACTGGGTCCCACAGGTCACCAGTAATGACATGAATTACCTAGGGCAATGGAATGAAACGAATATTATTATTAATGTTAAGTACTTTTAAAAAGTCACTGCAATAAAATCATCTTACCATCTAAGTAAGCTTTTAACAGAAGTATTTGATTGTTGAAGAGATAATTTTTAAATTTTATGTTGACTGATCTATCTAAACATTTCTGGGGTCATCCTGAGATGGCTCTACCTTATCTATATGACAAACACCAAAGCTGGAAAGTTACTCTGAATTTTATCCTAGACTAGACACCAAGTATCGCCAGATGTTTAAGTAACTGCAGTGTTGGCTTTTTATAAACAAGTATTAGAGCTATCAAAGATGAATACAAAATATAACTTGGCAAAATCCCTGAATTTGCCTAATTCTCATAATCTGTACCCAATGTGTCTGTTGACAATCTTTGTTGCACAGTCTCAGGATATTTAATAGGAAAGCTGAACAAAATCCAACTTTATCTCAACGTTTGTGCAAGAAGAAAATAGTAATAGGTGCAATCTGGATATTTTTATTAAGTAGTATGTTTAAAGTAGTAGCTTACTCCTAGGATTTAATTTCCAGCGCTAGTGAGCTGACTTAATTCTATGTGAATATGATACATGGATCACATCTCTTGAATACCACAAAGCTGCCACGCAGGTGACTGCAGTGATGGCATTTTCACTCTGCTGAACAAGCCATCGCCATTTGATCAGGCTGGAAAAAATCACTTGCAAACCAGGAGGTTGTCCCTAATGGGCACCAAGCATGCACACGTTCAGCATGGATAAGCCGCGTCAGTCCTTACACCTAAAATGAATAGGTTTAAATCAGATTGAGAACCACTTCTCTGTCTTACGTATTCTCTGTTTATACGGTTAGATTTCCTTATGATGAACGCGGCTGCTAATACTACAATACAGGCTGAAAGAGGGCACGGGGAACGTGGAAAACATTGCTGTCACCCTGAGAGAACGATGCATTTTGAGCGCCCGGCGTTGAGCAGGGGAGGAGGCACACGCGTGCGCTCAAGCCCTGTTCACCAAAGCGCAGGTGGCGCTTCAAAGCGCCGAAGCTCAGCGCCCGATTTGCACTGCCTTCCCGAGGAGGCTCTCCTTCCTGCGGCCCCGGGTTGCCGCCCGGAAAGGCGGCGGTTGCAGCTTGCGGTACG
>NW_009205570.1:0-2240 GCF_000690835.1 Fulmarus glacialis
GGAGCACTCGATCCCCTCATCCAGAGGGGCATGTAGAGAACCACACCATTCCACGGACTGAGAATTTATTTATTAAGCAGGATGGCTCAGGTAGATAGCAATTTCCAGTCTAGTGTTTCAGTCCTACACATCATACTCACACCAGCCATAGTCCCTGCCCCTCTGGTCCAGGTTAGACTGGCAGCACAGGACACTCATGCTGACTGCTGGATATGTCCTAGTCCTGGCTGGTGGCCTGGCCCCTGTGCAAAAGAGTTCTGCCTTGGGCTCAGCCTTTGACATGATGTCTGAGGTCGGCACATGGTGTGCTGCCCTCACCTTCCATTGGGTAATTGTCTTCTCTATTTATTGCATTACAAACTGGATCATCAACACAAGCTGCTAATGGTCTTGTTAATCATGTAGCCTGAGGCCAATCTCTTTAATTTTCTTTATATCTAAGGCTGATTAGCAGTTATCACTGTTATCTCCACGGTTTCTGTAATCCACTGATCCCCAGCCCCAAATGTGTTACAGAAGCGTGAAATCAGCAATAGGCACATAAAAAAGTTCTTTGTTCTGGCCTGAAGTATAAGGAAGACTTATACTGTTCAGTGTAAGAATGTTTTCATGTAAGAAAGTTTACAAAGAGCTACCAAGTCTTTCTGAACACAGAGTGGAGAAGGGAACTGTTCAGTCTTTCCTTCATTTCATCCATCTACATCCCTCTGCATAATCCGGTGCATTTACTTGCACAACCACTTGCTCCAGAGCACAATATTCTCATTCTGGTTTAGCCTACTTCAAAAACCAAGTGGTATTTTTTCTGACTAATCAGGTGATTTGTAGAAAAAATGTTCCAGCTTATTCAATTCACCATTGCATCAAGTAAATATTTTATATTAAAATGTATCCATATGCATTTTTCAAGGGTATTAAACTAGCAAAACTTGGACTCTGAGATTTGTAAGAATAAAGTATGTAAAGGGGTTTGAATAAGATTTTTGAGTCTCCACTCTTTTCAGATCTTGTGCTCTCATCCTTCACACAGAAGGCCACTGCCAAGTCCTAAGAAAGTGAAAAACCCCTAGATTACATAACCCATTACAATTTCTACCTGGTTAGTAAGACTGGAAAGCTCTGCCATTTCCGAGACATATCTAGATATGGGCAGAGTACTCAGCTTCTCCACTGCCTGGAAACATTAACTTGCTGCTGCTTAGGAAAGGTCAAAGATTATGGGTTGACAGCTATTGCTGAGTGGCTAGGTGCCACTATCCTTTCTCCTAGTACTGGCAGGAACAAAAGATCCCGTTCTTCATGTCTCTCCTGCCCATAACAAGAGTGATGCAGGTCTTTTTGAGGAGGTCTGTTTCATATAAGTTTCTTTATATGTAGTACAGAATTTACTTTCAAAAGCAGTGAGGAAATGAAGCCTGATAAAAAAAATAGCACCAAGGAAGTAATGTAAATTAGGAAATAGTATAGAAAAAAATTTTGAGGAGTTCAAGTTCCATAACATCTTATGGAAGCATCACTGTTTCATATAAGTTTCTTTATATGTAGTACAGAATTTACTTTCAAAAGCAGTGAGGAAATGAAGCCTGATAAAAAAAATAGCACCAAGGAAGTAATGTAAATTAGGAAATAGTATAGAAAAAAATTTTTTATTCCGAATTAATTCCTCCATCCAATTTCTTTAATGGACATACAAATGCTTGTACTGGCACAAAAGTAAGAGCAAATGGTCAGAAACAGGTATGTGTGGGACCATTTATTTCAGCACTAGTGCTAATTAAAAGTGATAACAAAATCATGGAACAACAGTCTGAGATCCCACAGTAATCACAGCATTACCATTAAATTCCTCCATCCCTACTGTCTCCTTTGCATCCTTTCCTTGCTCATTCCTGAAGCAGTAAGTTCAAGATATTTTGGGCAGATGTGCATTGTTGTCCTGTGTCTCATACACATCTTTGTAGCTGAACAGAATGCATCAGAAGCAGAGAAGGTAAAGTTGTCAGGGCAGACTAATGCAACTGAGCAGCTACTGTGACCAGTTGTATTGGACGGAGATAAATACAGAGAGAAGGAGGAGATATTTAGGAGGCTTTCAAATGCCTCCTGATGCTTATAGGACAGAACAACCAGTACAATTGCAGTGCAAAGTGGGGAAGATGCAAAATTCCTCTTTCTCTTCTTCATTGTTCTTCTGCCCATATTTCAATTCCCGTAATAAAATAGAATCATAGAATCATAGA
>NW_009205571.1:0-32123 GCF_000690835.1 Fulmarus glacialis
CTTAATGATTCTATGATTCTATATGCAAAAACTTAATTCTTTGCCTCCCTTGTGTTTTTACTACTTGTTTTGGGGGGAAGGAACCATATTGAGAATTATTCATTCAAACTAGACCAATAGAACTATACCAGTAAGTATGCCTGGGTAAACGAGTCATACAAGAAGTTGCAAAACTAATAGGTCTTTCTGTAAGACATGAATGTCCGTGTAAAGTTATCGAGGCCTGGGGAAATACGTGTGTGTTAGCTAGTGAACTACAATAATGGTTGGATTTGCAATCTAGACCTTGACAAAGTAGGAAGACATGAGTACATAAAGGATACTCTATCCTCTCTATTGTCACAAGTACCCTATCGTGCTACTATGGGGACTTGGGTGTTGATTTTTTTCTTTTTATAAAGTGCTTCATGTTGAACTCTCTTAGAACTGCCACTCCAACTCTCAATTTTTTTGAAAGTTGGAGGTTTTTATTCTTGGTGATGATTGAGAACCTTTGTCTAAATTCCAGTGTAGGTTTACTCATTGCTAGGTCATAATACTTCTTGTCTCTTTTTTTTTAACCCTATAAAGAACTCTCCTTTTTGCAACTTACTTCTAATTCTTTTCAGAGCAAAAGTGGCCCACCTTATTTTGCATTGCTAAACCAGTTGGTTTCTGCTGCCAAAACAGATCAGTCATCCTCATAGCCCTTCTTGTCACCTGCTGTAGTTTGAGTTACTTGTCTTGATAGTTTCTGTTCATGATATTCCAAATGAAACCTTAGTGTATTGTGCAGTGATGCTAATCCTTTCTCGTCACCATTATAAAGCAGAAATGCCTTGACTGATGCATTCTTGAATTTCATTTCCCTTTTTTTCATTCCCCCCTCCCCCCCCCCGCCTCTTTTCTGTAAATTGGGTTAGGGTGTTATTATAAGAACTTCTTGATGAAGGTTCTTCAAAAATACAGTCCTTGATGAGATGTCCTCCCACAGTATCAAAAAACTTCAGACAAGAAGTCACACTTGGGGCTTTTGTGTTTGGAGTTCTGCAGGGTATCTTTTAATCTTCTTTTCCCTGGCTACCTGCTAAAGCAATCTTATGGATTTCCTCAAAGTGGAAAAAGAACTTAATGGAAATTAAAATATGCTGCAGCATAGAGGAGAGAGAAAAGGAGGATACTTTCACATTCTTAGTGTTTTATTTACTCATTCATTGTCTGAGTTTGTCATAAACTACTTGGAGAGGAATTTCCTCTCCCCAGCTATATAGCAGGACTCCATCTTCAAAGTCATTATTTTCAGCTTCTTCTCTGAGGCAGTATTTCATCCTTTTTCTTGCCAGGGTAATCACTTTTCAGTCCATTTAATGCTCTGATCTTTTATTCCTACAGAGTTTTCCTCTTCTCAAAGAGTCAAGGCATAGGATCTCCTACACATGGCCAAGTAGTCTGACTAGCTTTATGAACATTCTGGTTTTAGTCCTTAACTTGGTGCTAGATACCTGCAAACCTTAGGTGGTCAAACAGGTAAGAGAACTTTACACATCACACTTTCTTTTCCTTGTTATCAAAACTGAGGTTTCCTTTTCTTTTTGGATAGGCTCTCCATCCCATTTAGCCTTGAAAGGCAAGTGCACATTTTGTGTCTTTTCTTTGCTCATTACTGCTGCTTGGTTTATGTGCCAAGTCCCATTGCTTGATGCAGGCACTGAGGGCACTTCACATTGTTCAGTCAATGTGGGAAGGAAGTACTCTATTATTAGGTGAGAAGCATTGCCTTGCAAGTAATACCTTGAGGACATCAATAAGCATTTAATATATGTGCCATCCTAATTATGGAATATATTTGTTGCTGATGAAAAAGACAAGTAACACTTCCTTTTAACCACTCCTTGGGATGAATTTATTCCTAATCTGAGATCCAAAATATCTGTGACTTCTGGACTTTTTGGTACCATCCAAGTTATGAATGATGGATCTCTTCAAAGTTTCTCTTTTTTAAGTGTTACAGGCTTTCTTGTACCCCTCAATCCAGTGCATTTTGTTTCCTTTCACCAAGTCTGTTAACTGGACTGTGATGGAGGTGAGGTCTTGTCTCTAATTAGACAAGTTATTTGCCTTTTTTGCCTTCGTTCTTGAGAGGACCTTGAGGTATGTAGGACAGATTCGTTGCTGATGAGTGGTTTACTGGTCAGTAAGCTATGGGCTATGCTGTCCAAGAGAATAGAATCACAGGCGTAAATAAAACTGCTGCTTTTTATTTTGTTTTAGTGTTTATTTTTACTTTGCCAAATCAGAGGTGTTCTTCAATTCAATGTATTCTTTCTCTAGCAGTTTGCACGATCCCATGGGACTATGACCAAGCTAAAGCTGTCCACTGATAGCTTTAAATACTAAAGGTACCTTGGTTGCACCACTAATACTGACTATGCTGACAGCGTTGGTTTCTTGCTATTTTTTCCAAGGACTGCTTGCCAGAAGCTTCCTAATTAAAAATAAACAGATTTATCATTTTCCTTGGTTACCTAAGCTCTAAGGATGTAATTCTTATTTGAGTATGAAGAGTAACAGTCATCAAACAGTAATCAACTGCTTTTCCTCTTCGTTTCTTTCTTTTATGTGTGTATTATTGATGATGCAGATAGAGACTTTGCATGATTGAATTGGAACAACTGATTAAGCCTTTATCAGTACAGGGAGACAGTCAGGTATTGTATCTCATCAAGAAGAGAAGTTTGCCTTGAGCTGGTGGCTTAAATACATCTCTGAGGCAGGGGGTACCAAGATAGAGGAGCTAGGATTTCACTGCTGAGTGAAACAGATCACATGAGGATTCTGGCACTCTCTATATGGCATGCTGGAAGCAAGCATGCCAGCGGCCACTGAATTGTTAGTATCAGCTTCAGCTGTGCAAAGTGTCCAGATTGATACGTGAGTAGGGAGGTGTAGCAGCTCTGGCAGGCAGTGGTGATACTAAAGAGCCTGCTAAACTTCTGGAAACTGCTAATAGTGACTGTTTATCTTCAGTCTTGAGGAACCACGAACAGCAGAACTGAAAATGCCAAAGGATTATAATGTTTTTCAAATGCTGATTGCAGCACTTTGCTGCTTTTATCATCGTAAGTCTATTATCAGAGTCAAGGTAGGTGCCCTTTTTCAATAACCGTAAATACACAGTGTGCTAGTCAGTAATGCTTTTAGGTTTTGTTCAGAAGTGTTTGTTTTTATACGATGGTTGGGTACAGTGTGTTTCTGTTCTAAAGAACATCTTCAGAATTCACCATTGTCTCAGAGAGAAGCTTAAACAACTTTCAGTTTTATGAGCCTGAAGCTGACTGTCTTTATGTTTAGGCACTAAGTTAAAAATGCCCTGGTTTGGGACTTGCTGAAGAGAATTTTAGCCAAAGTTTCAAGCTTTCAGAATTTAACTGGCCAGACCACTTGGTTCCCTAACTTTTTCACCTCCTTACTGAAAACATAGGCAATTGTGCTCAGAAACTCAGTTTTTTTAAACGCTTCAGACAATTTTGAACTTTTCCTGATGTTTTAGAACTTTTAAAACTACAAAATACACAAAATCATATACTCATAGAATGGTTTGGGTTGGAAGGAACCTTTAAAGATCATCTAGTCCAACCCTCCTGCCAAGGGCAGGGGCATCTTTCACTTTATGCAAAAATGCACTATATGCAAAGAAAAAGCCTTTATAAACATTTCGAGCCACACTTATGGAAGTCTCTAAGTGACTTGGGAATTGAACTGTAATCAGGTGGGATATCAAACTACTTTTGAGGATCTGTGAGCTACACCTAAGCTTTTAAATCTTTTTATTTAAGATTTATTCTTTAATTGTTCTTTGAATAATGAAGTATCAGCTCTGTAAATCGCTGTGTAATGTGTATAGATTTTCTGGAGCACTTGCAATGAGGAAGGATGTGAAGGTTGCTATCTTCTGGCCTGTCGGCTTTCAAACTTTGATGGAGGCACTTAAAAGTTGGGAACAGCTGCCCCCTTCTCTCTCCTCCAGTGATTTAGCCTTTTAACTGTCCATTTCTGAAAGTGGGGTGTGGGGCTCAGTCTTTTGGGCACACTGAAAAAATGACTGCTCAGACTGTCTTCTCTTTCTCACTGGGACAAATGTCAGAAGTTATCATCAGAATAGAGAGCTAAAGATGCTCTCCTGTTACTCCTGTAATTAATTTTCATTTGCATTCCAATTTTAAGCATAAGGCTTAACTCTTCTGTTCTAAAACTTTAAAAATGACATTGGATTTTATTGTTGGCTGTCAGAACAGTTATAAAACCGTTGTTCTTGACCATGCATGCCCTTTGTTTAACTTGGCATGAATTTCTAATACCTAAAATAACGGTGGTGTTGTTATGGCAACTTTCCATTTAGTCTAATCCATATAGTCTCTAGAGAAACTGAAACATTAATAGTGTTTGCTGTATGGAGGGTAAAAAATAAACCTTTTATGTAGAAACACATTACAGCTGGGCTCTTTCAAAAATAAGGTTCTATTTAAAGAGATGTGCAGCATTTAAAATAGATTTGAATGCATGTGTTCCAGCATGCAGATTTAGCATTAGTTGAATCTGATGAACTGCTATTTTAAGAAGTTCTGATGGTAGGAAACTGGGGTGCGTTTGCTGAAGAGAAAGTGGCTGTAGGTATAGAAACAGCTGGTGGTCAAATCAAGTAAGGTCTGCACCTTGGGGCCAAATGATGTATGTTCCGTGAAATGCCAGAGTGCCTAGGATGGTGTATACACCTGAGCCTAAGTTGTCTTCTTTCTTAATGTGTGAAAACATACCACTTCAAGCAAAATCAGTTTGTGTAATTAGATGAGATTAATTCTTAGTTTTACTAGTCATTACAATTGTAATGAAATACCAAATTGATCCATAAATAAGCATGCTGAAGTCTGCAGCTACCTCTGAGAGGTTGAAATTTTTTGCTGCACCGAGATAAATTCATTGTAATTATGTTGTCCGATTTAATTGAAAACAGTATGTGGCCAAGCTCAGAGATGCCTCGTTGTGTCCCTTCAAAGCACAGGAAACAGTACAGCACTTGAGCACTCACATTTTGCTGTGCTTAGTTTTAGTGTGTGAAATTAGGATCTCAATAGCAGATGTTTGGTTTGTTTTCCCATACGTAATAGAAAATATAATAATCAGTGCAGAAGATCTGAACTTGGATCAACTCATTCTTCAGTCATGATGTGTCAGTACCTTTTACAATCCCATTTGGTTTAAATAGCTGTTTACAGTTAAGGTCAGCTTCTACATTTGAGGAAAGTAAAGGGAAACTTCAAGGCAAGGGGTTCCTGTTTGTGGTTAAAAAAAAAAAAGTGAAGAGAGAATTCTAAATTATGACTTACACCACTTCCAAGCCAAAATATTGTTCATTAATTTCTGCATTTTTTGGAAGTTAAGAATTAAGTTAAGACTAAATCAGTGATAAATGGTGACTTAAAAAACGAAGAGGTCTGAATTAATAAAGTTAACTTCGCCACAAGACAGTTTTTGTAGTTCTAGCTAGTATGGTTGCCATGATCGGAGTGAAAGTCCTTGAAGTTCAAGTATTTTCATTCTTAATTCTCTGCAATGATTCACCCTCAGCTGAAGCTGCGCAAAAGGGGAAACCCACTCAAATTATCAGGACTGCCAAGTTTTAAAACTTCCACCACGTTATCTAGCTCATTACTGGGTAATGTACTAATGCTATGAATGTGGTATGCGTAAGAAGCCTTTTATAAGCAGCTACTTATTGCAAGTGCCATCTCTTATCTTGGATGAATTGCAAACACTTTTTATAGATAGTAGATCTTAATTAATATTTCTTCAGTATGAGATGATCTAAATCTGTTTCACTGGCATCCTCAGGCTTCGTGTATCCAGTTTCAGCATGTATGTGGAGGCAGTTGGATTTGATAACATGAGTTTACAAGTCATCACCACCCAGTATTATGGGTCTGCCTTTTTGATGTTAGATTTGTTGTTGTTGGAGAGGGCCAGATGGGAAAAGACTGACTTATCAAAATGATGTGAAATTTTGTATAGCTCCCTGAACTTTGATTCCCCATTGTCTTGCCGCTGAGTTTGAGTTTTGATGAGTCTTACACTCTATAACTTTTTTCAATTTCCCATGGTAATTCTATACAGTTTATCGAATCTTCACTGCAGTATACCCTCTATCATGTAGATAGATAGATAGATAGCAGAGGGACCACTAGTGCTCTGTAAGCGATTCCTGTTTGATGAGAATGGGAACATTTTCCAGTAGATATTTATGCATTTAACTTCTTGGTAATACCTTTCCTTTAGATATTTCTCAGAACAAACCAAAAAAACCTACCCAACTTCTAAAATCCTTCTAAAGTCCTCGGGGTTCACTGAGTGAGGAGATTAGTGTTTGGCTAACTCTAAACTCAGGATTTCTCAGGATCCATGTTCTAGAAATGCAGCTGTCCTCCTAGCTCTGAATGTGGTCACCTAGAAAATTAAGGAATTCTTATCAGTGTAGTGTTGTAGTGGAAGGTGGATGCAGAGTCCACTAGAATTAAGTCTTTTCATTACCTTCCGTTAACATTAGACTGAACTTGGTACTAAAAGCCTTTTTTATTTTCCTCCTCTCAAACAAATATCTCACTTACTAGTTAATAAAAAATTAGTTAATAAAATATTTGTTTTCTGTGAGTGTTATGTTGTTCATAGTGGCAGACTGAGAACATGCACATGATGGGGTTTGTTTGATTTCAAAGAGCCGTCACAGTTGTGACGGAAGTTTTCATAGTGATTTTTTTATCTTTTCATCAGTAACCTCAAAAGTTGTCACCTGTTACCTAAACAAGCACACAGAAGTCTTGTGGCTTCAAAATTGCCATTCTCCTATATTAATTCATCTCTCTGACGAGTTCAAGATTTCTCTCCTGTATCTTGGGCGTGATGAAAGTTTATATATTATTTGTTCTATCTCTCAACCAACCAATTAAGCCACTAGAAAATAAAAATAAAATCCTGCAGAAGTTGGCAGTCATCTATGCAAAGAGACTTTTATCATCCATTTTGTACCTCCCATTACTTAACAGCACTTATTATAGTCCTGTGTGAACTTTGTGCACTCTGGAAGATAAGAGAAAACTGCCCCTGTGAAGAACATTGCCGCAGTTGTAGTTCAAAATGTCGAAGTTAATCAGAAAATGGTTTTGTGAATTTAGAAACTCCTTTTTTCCCATTAGTTCTTTCTCAAAATAACTATTTCAGAAATAACTGTCTATGTGTTCTTGTCACTTTGTAAGTTCTTGGCCAATTGTTGTGGTTTAACCCCAGCCAGCCACTGAGCACCATGCAGTGCTTTTTTGTGCAGGAGAAAATAAGGACTGACAAGAATGTTTTCAAACAAAAATGGAGAGTCTGGTTCCACATGGGTATTCTTTTAAATGCCTAGTGCAAGTCTGTTGGTTTTGGTGGCCGATTAGTAGAGTTATGAGTGAAATAAAATACATTGTACTCATTATAAATAAAATTAAAACATATTATAAATTGATGTAACTGTATATTTTTAAATGCTTGTGATCATAGTGCCAAACAGGCAGTCTAATCAGGATCACAGGAGCACAGGGTTAGAGACTTACAGGATCTCTGCAGCCAGTGAAGTATATCTTAATCCAGAATTGGAACTTTGACAATAAAATGTTCGTTTTCTGTATGAACAAATTGTTTGCTCTCTAGTGGGTTGGAAAAAGAAGAATTTCATTAATTTTTCACTTTTCCAGATATTTTTAGTGTCCTGTGTCTGTTTGTCCCCTCCCTTCTTTCTTGTTTCGCATCTTTGTGTTCCCTCTTGGTATTTCCTGTCCCTGTCCCAGCATCCCCTCCACATTTTCTGTTGATTGGTCTTTCTGTTAAATTATCCACTTGGCTAAAAGCTATGTAAATCTCACAAAATTTAAGTTTTTGCTGAATCACAAAGTATCTCCCATCTCTCCTCATTTATTTGGAGATTCTGTAGGACCTAGTAATTTTACAAGGTCAGAAAATTGTAGTTCAGAGTTCATGGTGCACTTAAGCAAACGTAGCAGGCCTCCAGCGTTGGAGAAAAGATGGATTTGGGAGAAAGCTATAATAGATTTGATTTAGATAGATACAGTACATTTATTAGAAGTTTAGGAGAGGTGCTGGCTTGTCTTATTTCCTCAGTCAGATCACACTTCAGTTTTCACAGAGCTGTTCTCATTTATCCCTAATAATTATCTCTTTTCTTTTTCTTTTTTTCTTGACACCTTCAAGGCAACAGGAAATCAGGTGGTTCCAAGGCTGCCTGTTGGGCTGATTTAAATATCAGGTGGCAGAGCTGTGCAAAGCACCAGGAAATAATTGAGATTGGATGGAAATGTGGCCACCTTTAGTCATGTACCTGTAACAGTCCTTGGCTGTCCTTTAAGTAAATAATACTTTGCCAGAAGGACACAAAGAGAGGTGATATGAAATTCCGCATTATCAGAACTGAAGGAGATGATCTAGCATGACAGATTTGGACCACTTCCAAACTGTGTCTAAAAAATGAAGTCTTTCCCTCATAATTCAAGCTGTTTAAAAAAACCCAACCAAACAAACAACAAAAACCCGCCTACTAGATCACCTTAGAGAGGAGTGAATTAATAACAACTGAGGTAAGCCATGAAAGCTAGAACACATAAGATGCAACTTTGGGTATATATCTAGAAACCTGTGTTATTCTCCTCTCAGCTATTTTGATATTCCATTGATACATGTACTTCACTGGAGTTGTTGCAGATACGAACTGGAGAAAGAATCCACTGCCAGTAGGCAACAGAAATAACTGGGGCTTCTATTTTGTTAACCACCAAACTCATACAGTAGGTTATTCAGCACAATTAAAAATTATCCTAATCTAATGTGATAAATTGTTAGGATAGTTGACACAAGACCTTGATATAGTGAGTTTCCTTTGGAGAGTGCCAAACATTCAAATGAAAGTAACCCCTTGGATGCACAAACAACATATTAGTGTGAGAAATTCCCATTAAAATGTGTTCACAAGTTTCATAGGTACAACATATTGTGATAGGTCAAGTCCTCTTTAAATTTACCCTGAATTAAGATCTATTTTGATGTTTTACTTCCTTAAACTTTGATATTTTCTGGGGTTTGGTACGCTAGATTAGTAGCGTATTATGCCTAAACAAATGTAAAATAATATGTAACATCAAGGGTAGCTTGTTACATCTGTAAGCACAGTTTGCTTTTAGTTTAAAGGCCCTAAGGTAGAAATCCTTTGTGAAATATAATAAACGTGAGTGGCATTTATTAAAAACACTAAAATAACTGTACTGACTGGAAATTTTTTCCCCCCTTCTAAACTCTTGGCTCTCTAGGTTTTCCATTGGGTATCTAAGTAGGATTGAGGGCTTTTGCTGGAGGTTGATAATATTGTATTGCTAAATAGTTTCGTATTCTTCTTTTAAAGACGTGTTCACAGAAACTCAGTGTGGCAGGAATATCTTAAAATAGCACCAGGATTGGAAACAATGTGACTAAAATGTGAACAAACAGTTCTGGAAAGCACATAACTTAGGGTGAGTTCTTTGTAGGTCAGGAAAAGCATCTGTATTTGAAAAGAGTTCTGCAGACTTGACTTGCTTTTATATTCCAGGGATCTCTGACAGGGTTGTTACTATTTGGAAATCTTAAAGAATTTAAACTGGAAGCTTCCCTTCGTGTTTTGTTGCAGAATATACTGAAGTCTTTAATTTTTGTCCTAGATTTTTTTTAAATTTCTTTTTACCATCCACTTCACTATCTAACTGTAATGTAAATTCAGGTTTCTTTCTGTCATCGGGTAGGAGCCAACAAAGCGTCTCAGACAAAGGCATAAACTGAGGACATACTGCTGTGAAGTTAGTGCAATTTACAGTATACCATTACTGTCCATTAACTTTTGGGTGCTATTGGGAAGTGAGGCTGAAGTATCTGTGCCACATTGTGTGGAATAGGTCACCTTTTCTTTTAAAGAAAGTCTATTGACATAGCTAATTACACTGTTCTAAGCTTACGCTCATAACATGCTTGTGTAGGCTGGAGTGACTTTTGAGCTCTTACTCGTGTGGTGGGAAGTTCACTGTATGCAGAGATTCTTGCAGGAGCAGAGGCCTTGGATATAGCATTTAGAATAGAAAGGCACAGGCTGGTATGATTACAGACAGTTCATTGGTCACACTTCTTTAATGAATGTAGGTTGTATAAGAAATCAGTCTCGGCCAACAAAAAACTGTCCAGGAAGACATGCTATTACGAAACTTGCTTACCTAGGCAGTTTCCCCCCTGTGTATTTTGGGATTTGTGCTAGCCACAGGGGTTCTTCCACTAAGTTCAGAGTTGCATAAGGGTTATTTAAGCATGTTTGCTTCATTTCAGGAGATGTCTGACCTCTGGCAATCAGAGTATGCTCGGTGTGGTAGACCATGGTGGAGAGGATTTTTAACAAACCAGTAATCATGAATGTTAACAACTTGGTTTGGATTCCTTAAATGTTTTTCTTGTTGTCTTTCTAGATGTAATTCAAGGGCAAGATGTGTCTCATTATGTTCATTTGAGTAGTGAAAAATCCATTTAACCACCGGAAGAAATTCGAGGTTTCTCTGCTGTATTTGTAGTTCATGTGTACCTATAACTGTTTTTTTAAGATAAATTGTGTCAGTACAATGGATGAAATTAGTCCATACACAAAGACCTATAGCTCTTTTTGTTGCCTAAGAATCTAGCTCTCCTAAGCAAATTCAGTTATTGCATTTGTATCCTCTAGTCTGTTCCATTTACAGTAGCTTTGCCTACCACTGAGATACAGTGAGATGCTTTTGGAATGATGATAACAATTTGTGCAGTAGTGTTGGGTTTTTTAAGATCTCTACTCAGTTAAAAGCATCTTTCAAAAACTTAAATACAGTTCACATAAAAGTAGTCGTTCCTTTCAGAAGGTCAGCAAAATACACAGCTATGAATGTAAAAGATTTGTATACCATTACAATTGAAGGCTGTTGTTTAGATTGGAGGGGATACTTTAAAAGTTCTCCAGCCACTTCCTTGCGCGGTCAGGGGAAAGGTGCTCTTGAAAAGTCTACTCTCAATTTGTGTGCTCTTCACTGTACTTTCAGCTTATGTAAATGCTATAATACTTGCTATCATTCTGTAAGACGTGGCAGTGAAATGGTTAATTTTTAATTCTGGAATCAATGCCAGTCAGCTTTAAACTCAGCCATTTGAGTTGGGAAATAAAGATGGCAGGCATGTGCCACTAGTCCTTTAGCTACGTTAGTCTGATAGGTCACAGACTTTTGGAGTGGAGGGGGGATTTTTGGCATTACTTGACTATGTTTTGATACTTTTATATCTTTTTGAACTTGAGTCCTCACCAACCCTCTTCTTTGACTCTTTCTACACCCAGTAACTTAATCTCTTAACGTTATACATGGTTTTATGAAAGGGCCCTTGCAGTGAAGGTCTTTTTTTGTAGCATGGTTTGTTCCTGCACAGACTTTTCATCTCATAAAGCTTGGGAGGAGTTGGTGAAAGACGGTGACTGTACAAAAGCACAAAGGATTTACTCCTTGTCGTTCAAAACAGACAATAACTTTCAACATTTGTATGGATAAATACCACCCTGTTATGGTTCACAGAAGCAAAACTGAGGTGAAAAGTGTTTCTTTACCAGGTTGTTTTTATCAGTTGCCTTCCTGTATAAGCTGCTACGATCATTTGTGTTTGTCTAAGAGAAGCCTTAGTTTTCTCTGAGAAAAGCAGAGAGAAGAGGAGAATTTATCTCAGAATTTCTCTGGGCTCCCAGTATGTTTAAATGGTCTTGGCAGCAGGATGCCTCTTCTGGCATCATTCCACCAAAAATCTGCTGTCTAGTAATCTGTTGTAATTCAGTCTGCTTGAAATTGCAGGGAGGATTGTTGAAAGAAGTGCTAAATGTATGCCACCTGCTCCCACCATTAGGTGCTGTGAGTATTCAATATGAAGAAGAAAATGCTATAGAGAGCAGTGTTCACGGAAAGAACAGGATTGGTGGGCGAGCATTCCCAGCTCTTTTTTAAATAATGCATGTGTGGCGTATTTACATGAGTGTGACAGTGAAGGGAACCTGTGAGCTTTGGCTCATATCCAGAGCTAAGAAAAAAATCCGTAATGCCCTGGGCAAAAATGTTGTGTTCTAGTCTGCTCTCCAGCTGGAGGCTCCTCTCTCTCTTCGTCTCTCTTTTTTAAAATGTGCTTTCTTTTAAGAGAGGACATGCTCTGATTCTTTGATCAATGTAGAACATGTTCCCTGCAATGAACCTGTTTCTCTTGGGTGTCTTAGGCTTTTGAAACTCTTCAGCAACAGTAAAGATGGGCTGGAGTCCCCAGCCCTTGGAGAATGTAAGGAAGTCCAAAGAACTTCCCTCCACTGAGTGCTTATGAAAGAGTACATGACAACTCACTAGAGAAGATACTGCACCTTACTTTGTTAGCAACGCTGCATCCACAAGAAGGACTAATGAGCCAGAGTGGTCCAGCATGGAAGCTGTACTCCAAGAAGAGATGAAGATTGAAATTTTCCAGAAAATCTTATAGTAGTTGTGTAGTGGTGATGGAGATATCTCCAAGCAGATCTCATGCTTTTTGTGCTAAGGGGCAACAAGAGCTTTTTTTCCCTTAAGAAGGGAACATCTTGGACTTACAGATTTAATGACCATTAGAAGTAAGCCCTTTAAGGTTGAAAATTTACTTTGGCAAACTTTTTTTTAGTGCAACAGAAATATTGAACAACTATGTATGTCCAGGTTTGCCTGTCTTGATGCATTTGGAATGTTCTTAATTGGATGGGTTCAAAGGGGTGGAGGGAAAGAATCTGATTTTAAAATGGAAGTTTAAACAGGAGAAAGAATATTGGAGCAGGGCATTTGGGTCCAGCTCCATTTTTCTGGGTATAGTTAGAATTCTTATTGGGAAGAGGAAGTAAGAGAATTGACTTTGTAGGTATGTCATTATTAGCTTAGTGTACAGACAGAACACTTTGCTCTGCTCTGTGCAGTGTATAACAATCATGTTATCTCACTGAATGCTGGATTTTGCAAATACAATCTAGAGAGCGAAGCTAAGCCAGCCTGCTAAAAACAGCACCTGCATTCCAGTGGCTAGTGCAGATCATGTGATGGAAGTTATAACCCAGGTAAAATGTTAATCACTAAACTTGGCACAGTTGAAGCTTTTAATCTTTTATTGCAGTTTTCTAGGGAGAGGCAAGTTATGGACAACAGCCCAGAAAAACTGAAGAAGGAGTTAGAGGAAGAACTGCAGCTAAGTAGTGAAGACTTGCGTAGCCATGCCTGGTACCATGGACGTATTCCTCGGCAGGTATGTGGTCTTTGCATTGCCAAATGTGCTTTGAGCTTTTATAGATAATCAGAATTGCACTGAAGTGCTATACACATCTCTGATATCTGCATTAATTTAGTAGAAACGTAATGCTTACTCGTGTGAAAGCTGTAGTATTTATCACAGCTTGGCGTAAAATAAAGGAAAGATTTAGGGCAGACACTGGTGGAAAATATAGATATTTCAGGGTTTGTGTGCACTGAATAAAGGTGGAAACGGAATTTAAGCTTCATATGAGAATACTATTCCCACATACTGTTCAGACACACCGACATTAATTTGGTTCAGTATTCTTAACCAAAGTTAAAATGTTCTTGTTTAATTTCTTTCTTGCACTTGGAGTTTGGGGGAGGGAAAAAAACCCACAACAAAATCTATGCAATGACTTCATTTTGATCCTTACAATCGTAGCTAAAAATACGTTAAAGCTGTCGTTGGATTGGAGCTTAGGTTCCCAGAGCACCTGGAGCTCCCCCTGCGGGCCTCCCTCCTGTGCGTACCCGGCTCCCACCAGAGCTGCGAGCTGCCAAGTTAGAACAGGCACAGCAGCCACATACACTGCACTTAAGATTAACTGTTAGATGCGTAATTTATCACATGAAAGGACTAACTCAAAACAGAAAAACAGGATTTTTCTGACTCTTCTTAGTACTATGCAGTATTCACAAAGAATAAAAAATGAAAGCTTCTGTCCCTTAAGGTAATAATGAAAGGACAATCTTTGGGGTCCGTAGTAATGGCTTCTAAACTTCAGCGTGACTGTTGAGATACTTTAAACTCTAAAATCCTGAGTCATTGCTTTCCCTTCATGCCTTATTTTCCTTAGCAAACTAGAAGAAATATATATGCAAAAGTGGGTCATGCTTCTGGCTGCTGGGCATTTTCCAGGAAGCCCTTCCAGATCTTCGCTGTGGGATGAGCTCTTAATTTTAGAATTGGAGACATCGTTCTTCTACCACACATTCTTCATGCTTTGCTTTGTATTTCTGGCTTTGTGTGTCCTCCCAGGGCAGCCAAATGAAGTCCTATGTTCAAGAATATATTGTTGCGATGTGTTGTTTGACTACTTGTTTTCTGAATCTTAAAGTATTTTTTTGTATAATTCTTTTTCCTCTAAGGTGGCAGAAGTCCTAGTTCAGAGAGATGGAGATTTTCTGATTAGGGATTCTCTCTCCAGTCCTGGGAACTTTGTTCTTACCTGTCAGTGGAAAAATACCTCTCAGCATTTTAAAATCAACAGAACAGTTCTAAGACTCAATGAAGCCTACTGCCGTGTTCAGTATCAGTTTGAACTTGAAAGTTTTGACAGTATCCCCGGCTTAGTTAGATACTATGTTGGGAATCGCACACCAATATCAAAGCAGAGCGGAGCAATTATTTTTCAGCCTATCAACAGGACTGTGCCTCTCAGGTGTCTAGAAGAAAAGTATGGTGTAACTCCAGTCCGACATAAAGAGCCAAATATCCCTGAAAGGAAAACAGAAACTGCAAAAAGGCTGAGTCTTGGTATGTCCAGCATGCAATCCCCGGAGCAGAGCATACCCAGAGGAAATCTTTTGAGGTACTTTAATTTTGCTGTCCTTATGGAGGGAAATGAGGTAAATCTGTCAGCTCCAGCTGTAGGTGATGTGAATTTTCACTCTGATTTCAGATTGGAAGACTAGGTGTGAGGGTTTGCTGATTTTTAGCTAAGCATTTTTTAGGGCTTGATTTTTGAAACTTCCTGACATCGTTAAGAAGATGCTAACTACTTTGTGGTTATGGGGCTTGATCTTTAGAAAATTTAAGCTACATTAAGGAGGTAAAATAAGCGGGGATGGATGAAGCCATGATGTAAGTGGCAAGGCTGCACGCAGTCTTCACTCATCATGTGACCCAGAGCATGCTCCAGGTTTATGGGGAGGCTCTTACTCCTGATACTTGCATTAGAATAGTGACAAAATAGTGCTTCCTGAATGCCATTTGATTAGCCTGGCAAAATAAAGTAATTCTAGCAGACTGGTAAATGAGTGCAATAATCAGATTCTGAAAATATCTTTGGAAAAACAAGATGCATGTCTGCAGTTCCAAAGGGACTAGTTGCTTAAAGGTGGTTATGGCTTTGGCTCTGGTTCTCCATTTGCAGGTTGATGCATATTGGGGAGAGGGAAGGGATAATTCATTTTAAATCCACAGAGTGAGAGTAAATGCAGACTCTGGAAGCACAACAGCAGTGCAACTTGTTCTTCAGTGACTTGGCAAATCTTGACTAGTATAAGACAAAGGATTAAAATAAAATCTTACTGCTGCTCCAGAGAAGTCTTTCTTTCCATATTTGACTTCTGCAAGAAAAATACCAGATGTGGGATAATGGATCCTAATTTCAGTGTCCAAATGAAATGTTCCATTAGAAAGTCTCAACATTCAAAGAAACATCCTCATGAAAGGGTCACACGTATTATAGCCCATTTCATTGCTACCACAACATCATGAAGTACCTTTTATTCTTATAAGCTGCCCAAGTGGACAGCTAATGATCCTTGCCCTGGTTATGATATATTCTGGCAGTTAGTTATGTATGTTAAGAGTGTTGGATATATTGATATGTTTTTGTTTGCATTTTTGTTTACCCTAGAAACAAAGAAAAAAGTGGTAGCCAGCCAGCTAGTTTGGATCATGTTCTGGAGAAAAGATTCCCTCTAAAGGCTCACCAGTCAGAGAGCTATCTGCTAATAGGTACGTTTTGTAATTAAATGTTTCGTACTTAGAATCTGTGTGTGCCCAGGTGGTCTGTTACACTTCAGACCAAAGTGAGACTGTTGAGTGTTCTGAGTACTGTACATACAGTTATATTTAATGGCCAATGTAAGCTGTGTTAGCATACTGATTGCTCTTTAAGTCATTGGAAGAGGTTTTTTATTTACAATGCACCAGCTAGTTGATAGGCTGCAGTTACAATGCACCTACCTTAGCACACAACTCAGCAGGCTTCCACACCAAAAAGACAGCTACAGTTGGCATTAATATTCTTTTTGACTGTATTACCTTTCATCACTTGTGCTTTACAAGAGCTGACTTGTTTCACTCATGTCATTCTGACAGAAGTCTATTAAGTAGAAATGGCGTTTCATGGAAATCCTGGTAACTGCTTTTTCTCAGGGTAAAGTAAGCAGATGTGGTAGCGTTCCTCACCAGGAGAAAAGCACTACCATGGCTTTTGTACTCAGTTCTGTCCTTCTGTCTCTCTCAATCTCTCTCTCCCCCCATCCCTTTTGCTTTTTATTCCTTTTAACACTTTTGCTGCTGTCTGGTTCCACGGCCACTGTCATCGTCTTCCTCCAGTGATACAAGTGTACCAACACTCGATCAGTTGTTGATCGTGGCTTTTTTTTTCTTAGATTCTTCAGAGGTTTAAGCAATTGTTTCCAAACTAACATACTGTGTAAGGAAGCTTGCAATGATGCATCTATTCCCACGTGGACAAATTCTAGTGTTTGACTTCCAAGCTGCTAGTCATTTTGAATACGGTAGCTGTTAAAATTTATAGTGCCTATTGTGAAAAGACTTCTCGAGACAAAGATAATATTAAGTATTTGTATAATGAGACTGTATTTTGATAGAAAGGGTGTGTTCCTGTGTTTAACAGTGGGATGGACAGACATTCATGAAACAAGTTTCTGTCCATCTGTAATTGAATTGATTATCTTATTCCAATCCATGGCTGCAAAAACTTTTCTTTTGGTACTATAACAGTTAACCTGAAGAGTACTGCTGTGCATTTTGTCATGGGGTCCTCCGAGCAGGTTCTGGTGTCATACTGCTTGTGAGTGGTGACAGGCTGTGATTTGCAGGTTTTGTTGTCTGCATAAATTGAGAGCCAGCTGGAAACAAGCGGTAAAGCCGACATGATGCAACTGGCTACTTTGCTGTAGGTACCAGCAAATGCACTGAGAACTGCAGATTGGGAATGTCTGATACAGGGTTCAGTCCTATATTGGATGCCGAAGTTTGCATATGCAATGAGTACAGGGTGAGGCACAAATATACAGAAGTATATGAATGCGTTTATCCAGCTCTTCCAATCAGCCACTGTTTAGCAAAAAGATTAGCATCCCTGAAATTCATTCCTTCCATACCTTATTGCAGGTTCAGGCTTGACTTTGGGAAGCTTTTCTTTCATCTCAAACTTGTCATTCTCAGAAATGACTCACCTTTTATGTGGTGTGGCTGGAAGTTTCTGTTTTTATAGCCTAGATCAGGTTACAAAGAAACCTCCTATTCCAGGCCATGGAGACTATCCAGCTCTGACAGTATAGCCTATGTATGCAGCAGGGACTGGAATTATTGTCAGCATTACCACAGAATAATATTATGGTGCAGCTGTTCTGTGTATTTGGGATTTGGGGAGGATCAGCAAGTGAATGGAATTTGCTGGCTAGTTCATTCCTCAAAATACAATTTCATATACATTTTTGTCAGCAAATAATTGACATGATCTGACAATATTTTCCTCCGGAAATAGCATTAAGAGGTGAACCCTGGGATAGGCATCAGGAATTGTATATGTTTTGGTATTCTAAATTACCGTTTTCCCCTGCAGGTTCAAGACATCCATCTCGATTACTTGAAGCAGATGCAGACTCCTGTCCAAGCTGTCCTGCATTTAGAACAGGCAGTGAACCTTCTCTAAGCCCCACAGTTGCTCAGAAAGTCACCTCTGAGTCACAAGTAGGGGAAGCTCTTAGAGGATCAGACAGTCAGCTCTGTCCGAAGCCTCCACCTAAACCCAGCAAAGCACCCCTGATGAAGCCCCCAGATTCTCCTTTGGCTCTCTACAGTTCAGAAGGACACTATTGTGAACTAAGCCCTGCCAGAGATCCTGCAGCAACAAAACAACATTTATGTCAGAAAAACAGCTATGTGGAACATCTGACACGAAAGGAGAGGGGAACACACTCATTCAGGAACTCTGAAACAAACTATTTGATCCTGGAAGATGACCCTACAATGAACTCTGCAGATCCTTTAGAAGCTTCAGCTGAGATGGCTGAGGAAGACAGCATCTTTACGGCACCTGTTTTTGAGACAGTGTCTAGTTTTAAACCGAATGATTTTGAATCCAAACTACTTCCTCCTGAAAACAAGCCGTTGGAAACATCAATGTTAAGAAGAGTTAAGGAGCTTTTCACCAACAACAATCCAAAGATTATTGCACAGCATATTCTTAGAATGGACTGCAAGGTAAAAAAAAAAAAAATTAATCTTCTTGCATTTTATTTTATATTGTGCAAGTTTAGACTTTTTAAAGAACTGATTTGAAAAGATTAATGGGTAGATTTGCAGCTAATGTAATAAATGTATTGACTTGCTTGCAGGAATTTTTAGGGTGGTGGGTTTTTTTCCCATTTGAAGAACAAGCATGTTAACAAACCCTTTGGACTAAAAGTCTCCCACCATCCTTGACTTTAGACTCAAATTCTCAGTGTTGCATACATCTTTTTTATCTCCAATCGGTTGCTGTATATCTGTGATTCAGCTTTTCTTCTATACTGGAGGAAGAGCTATCTATGTAAACCATTGTGAAAAGAACTACTTGTGACAGGAAATAGCTAGTTAGCTTGTAAGGGCAAACAGTAGACAGACATCACCTGGTTGCCATACTGCTGGCCGTAATGCAAGACATTCAGTGGAACTTCTAAAACTAGCTGCTCTTCTAAACTTTGTCTGAGTCTCTGTCTTACAACTGGATATGTGGTGTGGGAAAATAGCTATCAGGACTTCTGCATTTCTCTCCTATGACAGAAATGTATTGTTAGTGGAATTGTTTAGAAAGATAAAAACACAAAGAACTATGTAGACTTTTTCAGCTGACAGGGCTTGGAGATTGGCTATCAGATCAGAAATACAGAAAGACAGGAGAACTAATCTCCTTATGAGATGATGACTTTGTGTAATAGAAGAAATGCAACTGCAGTTGAATCTGCACCACTTTGCTGGGATGGCTGAATGCTGTACCTGCCTCAGAGCAGCTACCGGAACCAAGTGTCATGGGCTTTGTTGGGTTTTGGTTGTTTGGTTTTTTAAGAGCAGCTTAAGAAGCAACACACATGGCTACTTACTGGGCAACTCCATTGCAGACAAGAAAGGAAGTGGGAATGGTGGTGCTCCAGAAGAAACATGTCTGTAGCACTCTCCTAGTGCTACTGCACCGAATCACACCATAGGTCTGGGAAGGGGGCAGTTCACCGGAGCACCAGTGGGATGAGTGTGTGTGAGTGCCTGCCAGCTGCTGGGTTCCTGCCAACAGCAAACACAGCTTCTCTCCTCAGTAGCAGCTTTGGCTGCTGCTTAGTGAGGCTTCATGCAGACATGGTGACTCAGAAAAACTCGGCTCCACAACTGCTTGGTCTTTTCAGAAGTGATAGATTGTGGCTTCTTTACTGTGGTTCCAAGAGTAGTAACAGCATTCTCTTTAACATTTTAGTTCCAAAATTCACCTTTTCCTCCTTCAACCTAGTAAAAGACATTCTGGTTATTGTTAATATCTTGTTCAAGAGTATGTTGCTTGAAGGCATAGGATATGCATGCCTTAAGAGAAGTAGTAAGGGGGGTTTTATATGTATATTATATTCAATTAGCTCATTATTAGTCTCCTTATTTTAAATCCTATAGAGTTTGGAATGGGGCCAAGGAAACTGGCCTGCTGAAAGTGTGGGAGCCTGTACAATTAATTAAGAGTCACTGGAGTGTTTTACAGAAACAGATTTTTGGATTTTGGAGCAGGAACAGTAACTAGCTGGGACATGTAGAGAAGTCTGTTTTATCTTCATCTTGCAGTGCTGAGAGCCAATGATTGTCATTCATTGGTAATTTGTTGCATGCTACTGCACTGATAAGAACTGCATGATACAATGAGATTGGCAAGGAACTGGGCCAGAATAAATGCTTTGTATTGAGATCTGTGGTAAGGCTGAAGTTTGTAAGTATTCTCGTGGCATCAGTAACTCAGTTTATCTTTTAAATAATGAAATTTCTAATAATGAAAGAAACACCCATATGGTAAGTGATGGAGTAAATATCTGCCACTTGCATGCCTGAGAGGGCTTGTTGTGACGAAGGAGTAGCAATCAGTGTGTCTTCCGGGGCTTCATATCACTCCTGCGTCTCTAGAAGTGAAACAGGTTTCTCTAGTGCTAGATTTTGTACCAGTGAGGCTTGTTGTGTGGCCCAGATTGCTTTCATCTTTTCATAACCAAGAAAGCCTGCTGATGGGTGTATCAGAAAATAGCAGGCAGCTTGGTTTGTAAATGTCTCAACATACAGGCGTTAAACCAGCAGATAATATCACATTATCATATTAATGTGGTTTTGCTTGTAATTAGCATATATAATTGTTATTGATATAACCAGTAGCTAATACTGTATGTTTAAAAAGCAAAGACAAATTGGTGAGGGTGTCAGCTTTCACATACTGACTTCATTAGGCACTCAACATTCAGTGTCCTCCTTGAAGTCCATTAATCCTTATGTGAGGACCCTATGGTGTAATCCAAAAACATTCTGAGCAGTTGTCTTTTTAGAAATGAAGGCGGCAAAGCAAATGTGTACATCTTTAAGGCCAAAGAGCAGTGCCACCCTGACAAGGATCAGGCCAAGAGAGCACCACATTTCCTGGAGCTTGCATATGAATCTCCTTCTGGAAGAGGATGGAAGGTTGATAAAGCATTTTGTTTACACCTTTTGTATGTTTTCTGATGGCTGAATCGTGCAAAAAAATATTTTATTGGTCTTTCTGTGTAAGGCAATGAATGTGTATAAGTTAATTAAGTTTTTCGTAGATGACTCTATTCTAATGTTGCCCGCTGTGCATTTAGCTCTCTATGCCCTGCACTAACCTGGAGGACTTCTATGTGGCTAGGGTTTTTTTTGAAGTAAATCAGTTTCAAAAACTCACGCACAAATTTTTGCACTTGACAGGTGGCAAGGATACTAGAAGTTTCTGAAGAGATGAGGAGGATTATGGGAGTGAACTCTGGTCTTGAACTGATTACCTTGCCTTACGGACATCAACTGCGCCTTGACCTAATTGAAAGGTAAAAGTTCCTGTTACTCATTTCCAGGGCAGATGGCCAGAAGATCAGATCATCGCTACATTGTATTCTACATTTCCTCAAAGAATGCTCTCCTGCATGTTTCTGAATTAATGCTACAGAAAATAATTTAGTGAGATGGCATATAACTTTTTGCATAGGAAAAATTCGTTAAGGTCATGGGGCAACTCCATGCATGTAATACAGGGGAATTGTATTGAAAGGAGGGTCCTTAGAGCTGCTGAACACCCTCAGCTCTCCTTTAAGAGCTCAGGTAAACTGAAGTTCTGGGGGCCTATAATCTAGCTGAGTGTGTAAGTGTTTGTGCAAGAAATTGAAGGTAATAGCCTTCTGCAACTGGGGAAGAGGCTAGAGGATCTAGTAAAGCAAAAAAATGATCATCAAAGCTTTCTGTAAAACCTCTGCACAAGTTAAGGGGGAACAATTAGGGCCTTCTGTCCCTGAGCTAGCACACCAAGATATTGAACTATACCTTTGAATTGAATTGATCTTTTCTGAACACGTGTACAGCATAATGTATTATTAATTTAATAATTTGTAACCAGTAGTATAAATTGTTTTACTTACAGGCACAATACCATGGCAATAGGAATAGCTGTGGATATCTTGGGTTGCACAGGAAATCTAGAAGATAGAGCAGCAACATTAAACAGGATCATCCAAGTCGCAGTGGAGCTGAAGGACTCGCTGGGGGATTTGTATGCATTTTCTGCCATTATGAAAGCGCTGGAAATGCCACAGGTAAAAATCTGTTTTTCTTTATTTTCCAAAACATGGAGTTGTTTGATGGTTTAAATTTAATTTATGCAATTTCTTCAAGACTAGAGTGATCATCAGAACAGAAACTTCTTCACTAGCAGTGTACTTTTTCTGTGAATTGCTATGATGTCAATAATGGGTATTCTCTATTTTGTTTGAACAGGTCACTAGGTTAGAACAAACCTGGACCTCTCTAAGACATCGTTATACCCAGACTGCCATTATGTATGAAAAACAGCTGAAGCCATTTAGCAAAGCTTTGCATGAAGGACAAGATGAGTGGAATAGTGAGTATGAGCAACACTGGTTTCTATTTAGCCTTTTAACTCTCCCACTACTGATTTCCTGTGTAGGGAGATAAGGCAGCTGCTGTTTTGATAGCTGTGCATCATATATGTTAAAATGACTACATGAACTCATATAATGTAGTATAAGACAATGAAATAGAAGGAAACAGTCTGCCAGCCAACTATCAGTATGTGCTTGTGTGCATGCACCCATGCAGAATGTAACATTCTGCCCAAACCCACACTCCCTCTTAGTGGAGCAGAAACTGAGATGCTCTGCATCATCTTGCCTCAAAGACAGGAAAAAAATCTTTTTCTTCCTCAGGAGAGTTACTTCTGGCATATTCTGCTTTTTATTTGCTTTGCCTATTGGATCAGAGGATGAATCCTCAAATACAAAGAATGGGTTAGTCAGGTAATTCCTCTGATCACATCAGGGGCTCCTGCATCAGATTCTTTGCAGCTCTAGTCTCCAAAGGGGTGCAAGGGGGAGATAACATTTCTCTGAACGTTTCTCTAAGAGACTGGGTAGAGAAGAAAAACCTTAGCCTCACAAAATTTATTGGAACGACCCAAATTTTAAATATGTTTAAAATCTCTGTGCCACTGTCTAATAATTCAGCAGAGCCTTCTCCTGTAGCAAATACAGTTTTCCAACACTAATTTGTCTTGGCCTTCTTCCCCAACCAGTTCACTGGAAACTGGTAGGACAGGTGTAGCTGAGATGAAGTGCTAATTTGAAAGATAGATGGAAGACAAACAGTAGTTTCCAACTTTGAAAAGAATACTGCAGTTACAATACCTTCTTCAATTAATGTCTGATGATATGATTTTGTTTGTTACTCTCTATCCCAGAGACTGTCAGTGCTCCAGAGAGCAACGTAACAGTGCCACTGCTGATGCCTCTTGTTACCTTGATGGAGCGACAAGCTGTCATTTTTGAAGGCATGGACCTGTGGGAAAGCAGTGACCAAAGCTGTGAAATAATGCTCAAGCACTTGGCCACAGCTCGTCAGATAGCACAGAACGCAGAAATGTACAGCCTGACTGCAGAACGGATGCTGGAAGGTAGGGAGCACTAGTAGGAAAACTGCTGCACATAAACAAAAATGTGTAGGTTATGTCTGAAGCATAAGGTCTCCGCTTAAGTGCCACTAAAAGTTAGTGCAAGAAATTCTCCGCTTTCATGGGAGCTGAAGCGGACAGTAAATTATTCATCACTGTAGTTCTCCAGTAAGCAACAGCGCATGCATTTTTTGCTAAACATACTCGAAGCTCTCATGACTTAATATGCTGACCCTTCTAGCAACTGAATAGCAGTACAGTAAGGACTGAGGACAACTTCCTGTCTTCGGTACAATTTAAAATTCCTACTCTGATTTTTTTGCGAAAAAACCAGCACCCATCCTTTACAGCAGCGCAAGATGCAACACTCAGATCTTGACCGCTTGCAGCCAGAAAACAGCAACATGTTAATAATGTGACTTTATATTTTAAACTTGCAGTGAAAAAGTTGAGGGGAGAGAAATGTAATTATTTCTGCAGGCAGCATGTTTACATCAGTAATTATATTTAAGGTCAGGCTATAATGACAACTCTAGACCATTAGAATTGAGCAAAGGCTAGCCTGTCCCAGTGTCCCTACAGCCATTTGTGTGCTACTAGAACGTCACAGATGGAAAGGATTTTCACTGTTTTATTAGCTTGTTAAAATCATTGTGCAAAAGGAACCCAGCACACTAAAGCTTATCTTATTTGGAGGGAATACAGTTTAAAAGCCATTTCTTCTGAATAAAAAAAACTTGCCTGATGGCGATATTGTGGGATTCTTTTTACTTACTAGGTTTCCAGCCAGATGAAGAGATGAGCGAAATCTTCAAGACAGAATTTCAAATGAGATTGCTCTGGGGCAGCAAAGGAGCCCAAGTTAATCAAAATGAAAGATATGAGAAGTTCAGCCAGATTTTAACTGCACTTTCCCGAAAACTGGAACCTCCTCCAGTGAAGCAGGTGGAACAATTAAGTATATAAGACTCCGTAAACACTATTTAAATTATATACTTGAAATAACCTTAGCCGCCTTTTGGCAATTTGATACTGCACAAACTTCTTGCATTTCACAAGATGTTTAGAACTTTTTTAATTGCACAATGCACACTTGTTTTAAAACTACTGACTTCTAAACAAATTATTTATTTACTGTGTCACCAAGTCATTTAATGATCCCTTTAAACAGTTAGGTTATCCCTGTAAGATAGTCTTACAGCTTTCTGTATCTCCCCAGTTGCAATGTTTTGGTAATGCCTAGGAGTAAGGGCATTGGCTTTAAAATGAAGCAAATAGTGTAAATAAAATGATAGATTAAGTATGTGACATTGCAGAAAATTTGTTGTATAATGTTCCTTTAATGAATATAAAACACTGTACATAGAATTGTGAATTAAAGTGTATCTTTATGCAAAGTAATTTGCAGGTTGCAGAAATGATCCTTTATCTGTGACCACAACAGAAGGCTCAAATATCACTGCACCTATGAAAGTAGAAAATAGTTGTGTATGTGTTGGGACAACTTACCTTTTTTTTAAGACAGCATCTGTAGTACTTTGGCTTTTGCTGGAACCTGCACAACAGCTATGCTGCCAGGAATGAATGATGAAATGGCAAGAACAAACAATCCAGATAATTAAAATGCTTTCAGATATGAGTAAATGTGGGTGTATGTATATATTAAACTTGCTTCATTTACTGAGGTGAATCACTTTGGTAAGTAGTATTTTTTTTTTCTTGGATGAAGGCAAAGCATAAGCTGTTAGCACTTTTAACAGGAAATCAGCGTGCATGGTGTTTACATAAAGAGTGCTTTAGCAGCAAATTCCACTTTGTCACATACAGAATTGGTGTATAAGCATTATCCTCAGAAGTTGTGTAAATATTTAAGCAAGAACTATGGTTAGAGCTGCATGCGCTCATTGTCGGTAAGCCTATTTCTGGAGTGAGATGTTACAGCATTTGAAAGTATTTGAGGAGAGTAGGCCAACAACAAACTAACACCAAAATGGTATTGTCTGTTCCCCCATCTACAATCATAGCAGAGGTTCTACCACCATAACAAGAGGCTACAGACCTCATGCTGAAAGTCTCCCTTGTCAATCTTAACAGAAGACAAATGGGGAAGCTAATTACTTAGACCATGAAAAGATTTTTTTATTCCATGAAAATATTCTCAACAGAGAACACTGTTTTTAAACAAAGCATTTAACATTTAGGAAATCAACATGTGCACAAAAGAGGATTAAAAATTACTGGAAAATGTAAGATTATTTAAGACAACTCACATTCAAAATTTTAGAATAAGTGATTTATAACTAGCTGTGCAAGTACAAATGTTTCTTTTCCTATGTTTAATAACCCTCATACAAGTTGCACTATCCCTCATGAAAGCAACCTGCCTCCAAAGGAAGCAAATCCTGGTTTTAGAAAAACAAACAGTAGCATGAAAAGAACATTTAGTCCTTTACCAGGAAGTGTTATTACTGACCTGCAAGGCTGTTAGCCAGGCAAACCACAGGCCCTTTAGCAGAAAATACACAGATCACATTTCCTCCTTTTCTCTAACTTTAAAATAAAAAAGCACTAGATTAAAAAAAAAAACAACACAAAAAAAACCAAAACAAAAAACCAACCAACAAACCCCCCAAAAAGCCCAAACCCAAAAAACTACCTAAGTAGTTTTGTCAGTATTGAGTAATGTCACATTATTATATAAATAACCCTGTATACAAGCTCCAAAAATCTAAACTTTAGAGTTTAATAGCCCCCAAAATACACTAGGTCAAGCTGTGTAATAGTGGTATACATAACAAAAGGAATAAACCTCTACACAAGTCACTCAAATTCAGTTTTACTGGTAATACAGTTCCTAATAACACTGAAATTAAAAAGAATCCAGCACTGCTGCATCCAAATATTGCTTTAGACCCCAGAAAAACAGGATGTTTTGATTATTATTTCATTTCCCCAAACAGCAGGTGGCTGGGTTGACAAGCTTGCTTTGATACAGGTATCCCTCCCCCCAACATCTCTAGTCTAATTCTTATCACCCTAATAAATCAGATATGATGTATTTATTAATAGAATCACAAATGGGAGGCAAGACAACATAAGCAATAGGGGCACTGCAGACAACTATATTTACACGTATAAACATATCCAAATTTCAATTGTTTACAAGTAAAAGTGCACATAGATCATTACGAAGTATCACTCAAATTTCAACTGGTCCATACAATGAAGCATCACCTAGAAATGGACTAGCACTGCAGTAATTAAAATTGGAACTTCATAGTCAAAAACTAAAAGACAGTTTCCATAAAAATATTTTTTAAAATATTAAAGTCAAATGAAGAGATACACATTTCAATGTATAAAATTCATGATGCACCATGTATCCAGTAAAGTAGAGCTCTAGAAAACACCGTGGCTACCTCAGCAGCTGCAGCACTGTGAAAAGAGCTGAGACACAAAGCCCTTTGTGGGATACTGTAAGTGGTAGTGTTGGCAAACAACAGATTTAGGCACTCTAGTTTAAGGCAGCATTTGAATGGCAAGCGGTTGACTTCTGAAAACAGTTACTAGCTTGCAGTGGTGAATCTCTCTGGTGGTGTTCCAGGTTTTCAGTGCTCACAACAGGTTACTGAAGTGCTGAAGATGGACCACAGTTCTAGGAGTTTCTCTTGATTGCATTGTAGGCTAGAGCTGAGATGTATTATTTCCCCAAATCAACACAAATACATTATGGTCTGTTATCAGTTATGCCAAAAACTGGAATGTAATGATGGTTGCAGTGGTATAGTTATAGCAGCATACATGGATACTGGGATGAAACTCTAGTGCTGAAGATATTTTAAACAAAATGATTTATTACAAAATAAGACAAGCAATGATGGCAAAGTGTTATGCAGACATGCCTGACTGTCCTAGGCATGCAGGAGAGAGGTTAACGGCGAGCATGGAGGTGGCACAGGCAGACTGACAACTGCCATATGGTTCTAAATGACTGCCAATTAAAATGAGTTGGAAGAGAGCATGACTGAGATAACCAAAACATAGCACAAGCTAAAACAGAGTTTGTGCATCTGGGACAACCTAGAACAATGAAAACAAAGCAATTTTAGGAGCAGTAGCCTTTTTACTCTGGTAATGGAACTCTATTTTCCTGCACAAATTGAAGAACTTGGAATACATCCTTACCTATGTATGGAGATGCTAAGATGTTAGTGACTAAATGTATGTCTGCATGCATTCATGCAACTAGCTTTTCCCCTTGGGCCTCCCAATCTAGTACCCCACCCCCACCCACCCCCCCAGCAGCTGCATGTAACCTCCTTCAAGATCTCGCCCATTTTCTCAGAAACCCGCTTCAGGAACCTGCAGTCCAAGAGGAAAAAGAAAAGAACAAAGTTACTGAAGGCCTTTAGAAGACAGAGAAGCGTGCTCAGTTCTAACAGGCCATTCTCAGCGGCTATACATTAGCCTTGTACTTAAGTCTACACACTCATTAGAAATACGAGCCACAGCTTTTAGATTAGCTTTCCCCCCCCCCCCCACAAAAAAAAACCCCCCCCCCTAGTAATCAAGTAGTGCAATGCAGTTTCCAATCCTCAGTGATTTAACAGTGAGGGGAATTACTGTACATTTAAGACCTTGATTTCAAACTAAACATGGTGCAATTAGAAGACTTAGCTTACAGGCACAGGTTAAGAATATAAAATCATTCCCTTTTCAGGAGCAGAGAGGTTTCAGTAAGACATCAAGCATTACATGTGGTCTCTTTTTTTGTTTGTCCAAGGCATCTAGAGTTAAAACAATGAAGTTGTGTCCAATACACAACACACTACATTACAAGTACTGAAAAGGAAGGAGAGAGGCAGGTCAGTGGACTTTCTGTCCTTCTTAATCATAATGTTTTTTCCTGAGTATTTTTGTTGAGCTTTCAGAATCAGAAAACATCTTCCTGTTTAAGAAGTGAAAGCTGCCAAGTATTTGCTAAGGAAGGAAATTAATAATTTTCAGAAACTGAGTTCAGTTAGTTATTAGAGGAAAAAACCCTCTGTTTTAAGCATATAGTTTAAGTCATAAAAGTGGAACAGTAAATCTTAGAGATCTTTAAAATGAAGTAGTTTTTCAGTTCTCTGTAAAAACAAAGTATTCTATAGAAAAAGAAGGAATCCTGGTCTTTTTCAGTTTAATAGCTGGACTGGAATTAGTGCTTTGTAAAGCAGAAACACTAGATCAGTTAAACAAAGCAGGAGACATTGGTCAAAATTACAGACCAGTATAAGATGCGAAATTTAACGTGGTCATCTCCAAAAAAACCTATAGCAAACTCACATTGCAAACAACAGACCATTGCTGACTTCTGATATTCTAATACTTTCCATGAACCTGTGTTACTTACTATTTTTCCAATATTTTCCCTGGGGAATGTACAACTGAAAGCTGCCAGTTTACTGTTAGATATAGGTTACTGCACCTTTGCTGTTTTTCTCTAGCGTTACATCTATATATGATGTTGGCACATAGCCTTCCTCTCCGTTATGTCTTCGAGCTCTTGTCCACCCATCTCCTTTGTCCTCCTCAATAATGTACAAAACTTCCCCTTCTTTCATTGCTAGAGTGCCTTCATTATGACCTGGGAAAGCAAGAGGCAAGGAAGGCTCAATGTTCAGACAGAATTTCAAGTCATCTTTTTCCCAGGGCATAGTTTCCAGATTATATATAAACAGGAAGAACCAAAAATCTGTGCAAGAGAACATATGGTCAAACAAGCTTACAGTCCAATTTGTAAAGCTGAATATTTGCCAATAACTGTGCTAGTATTTATCTTAGAACAGCACAAAAGTACTGCTCATGAATTAAACTGATTTATAAAATATTTCCACTGATCTTATAAGCAACTAGTTGCTCATACAGTTAATTTACTTTAAATCATTTTACCTGTCTGCTCTATAACAAATAATCCGTGTGTTATAGTCAAGTTGCCTTACAGTCAAGGAATCACAGTGCATGTTGTTAACCTTACCATCAAACGGATATATTGCCTTGCAATGTCCTATAGCTGGTAATGGATCATCATCTTCAAACTCATCATCAAACTCATTTGGATGTGCATGTTGCTGTGGTGGGCCTCGAACTTCCTGATTTGCATCATCCGTGTAACTCCCTTCAGGGCTATAATGCAATGATTGGAGCATGAGGACTCTGAAGAGTTCTTAGCTCTACAACTCAGAACATACATGCATCACAGAAAGGGCAGACTGTATATTGGTCTGGGAATGCCTGTTAGCAGTTTTTATATTTACTGCTGGAGGTGATTTTCTGAAAATACTGATCTAACAAAGGCTTGGACTGAATTCTGCTACAAAAACAAACATAAATTTGACATCCCTGTCTCTATAGAACATGGAAAACTAGTGAGCCTCATGCAATGAAGTAAGATAGCTTTAAAAGGCAGTGCTATTTAATAAGTGGGTGTTTCGATTAGACTCACTATTTTTTTATGTTACCATAATGACATGAAGTGACCTCTGGAATTCAGAACCAGTAAGATTTTGCTTTAGAAGGACATAAACTTTCAGAAGATGAGTAACAACCATCACCTACTGTTAACTACCAAAGAGATGTACTGTTTCTACCATAAGATATAAAAGCAGTAGAGATGAATAGTGACCTCTCTCTGCCCTGTGTTACAAGGTGGTTGATATCACTGCTGTGCCGCCTGTCGCTTCTGGCTGCTACTTTACCTTCAACTTCAGAGAGCCAGGCCTTGGGGAAGAAAGACAAATATTGGTGTCAAAGGTAACTTTATTCTAAACCAGCAAATACCATTTAACAAACGCACTTAACTGCATACAGTTTACTTGTCAGTACACAGCCACACAGAGAATGCATTCACATGTGAAGTCTCATAATTACTTCACATGAAGCATGAACCTATCCCTCATGATTAGCCTATACTTCATACTAGTCTTAAAGGAAAAAAAAAATCTTTAATCACATATGAATTCCAGAATAAGTGATTAATAAGAAATTCTTCTAAACAGTTTCCATCTTTAATAACGTACATCCTTATTCTAGCTCGATGAACATACTTGAAAATATAGCACCCCACAAAAAATTGTCCCAGGAGTGCTTTCTTAAATCAAGTAGTTTTTCTGGGTGCTATATTTATAACCCATAAGGCAAACTACAATTTTACCACTCATTTTCCAATGAATTGTGTTGGAGTCTAACCTCATTCTTGTGTATTTCCATCCGAAGACGGTCCATGTTGCTCATAGTCTCAGTTAATTTGGGTTGCAAACTGCCTGGATCACCCATCTGGGGATTTTTTTCATAAACATCCTTCATCTTGATGAGGGCATCTCTGAAAACATACAAAACCCGGCAATAATTATAAAAATTACATACATCAGTACTGATTCATTAAAGCTAAAATAATGTTTCTGTGTATGAGATCCTGACCTGTGATTAGATACTATGCACAGACATGAGGAACTACTGCTCCCCACACCACGCCTAAATCCTTTCCCCATTCTGTCATCTTAGCACTTTGCCTTCCTTTCTTGTGTCATGCACAAGCACACAAGGACTCCAACTGTCAACTCTTCTCTATCCAGTCTCAATACTGTTTCCCATACTGTTTGTTATACACAATATCCTAAATATTAATAATGTTCTTTTCTTAATGCACTAAGTTGCAGCTCTCTTGCTCAACAGACCTATGCATTGATTTTTTTTTTTTTTAATGCATGCTTTTAGATCCAATGTTTCCTATGCAACATTAGGATCAAAATGTGTATTATAGTAAAGCAGAAGGAAGCAATGCTAACAGAACCTACATACAATAAACCATGAACTAAAAAATGCTTTCTAATAGCCTGGACTAGCATATTCTTTCCTAGCTTCTGAGCACTGTTGGCTTAGGTAGGGGACTTCAAAAGAAACAGACATAGAGAGAACCATGACAAAACTCCAAAGCACTCACTTTTGGTCTGTTTCCTTCTGTAGTTCTCTGTTGAGTTCATCAATTCTCTGTTGCAGTTTCTTGCGTCTTTGTTCTGGAGGGAGATGGCTGAAGTCCTCTAATGCAGGGCCCTGCAAATAGAAATAGTATTAAACAGTAACACACACGTATCTGGACAGCTGAACTAACATACCCACACACGGACAGTGTTCACTGGAAGCAGGATGGACCTTCTTAAAAACCTCTACTTGACACAGAGCTCTATAAAAGACCGCAACAGAATAAATGCACGTTCTTGCTGCCAGATCATAGTCATTCATTCAAGGTTCTTTCTGCCTTCTGTAACAGTTGGCTCACAGATGTAATTCAAAATTTGTAGACTTAATTATTTTTCTGAAAAGCTGATCCATGTACCTCCTATTACATCCACTGCACTTAAAGCAGATTTAGAAAGGACAGAATTAATCACTACAGAGTAATTTCAGTCAGAACAAAAATCTAAGATGTGTATATAATAATAATAATAATAATAATACATAT
>NW_009205572.1:0-13918 GCF_000690835.1 Fulmarus glacialis
CGCCTCCGTGTCCTGCAGCCCGCCTCCGTCCTGTGGGGTCTGCGTGCCGCTTCCTGCCGTGAAACCCCTTCAGGTACCTCCGAAAGGCTGCAGCAAGGCGTGACTGGGGGGAGAAGCCGGGTTTATCCCTGTGTATGGGTTATTGTAGCCTTCGGGCAAGCTCCGTTAAAGTGTCTTCCGTTTGCATTTCAGTCACTTCTCACCAGTATAAGTGGTTGTGGAAAGAGCAGGGAGGTAGTCCCGGTGACACGGTTGTGCAGACAGGCTGCAATAGCAACGCAGGTGTCTGAATGTTACCTTGGAAAGGGGCAAGAATTGGCATTTCTTTCCTAGCAGGGCATGGATACGGCTAACCAGTCTTTTGTAATCTCATACACTAGCGTGTGTTTTGATTACCTGTGAGGGAGGACAGTGGCTTGGGAACTGTGAAATCCTGATTTAATTCCCAGCCCAATCACTTCCTGCACTCTCCTGAGAAAATTGTCTGTCCTCTGTGTCTGTTTCGTTATCTGTGAGCAGAGAGAGTAGTACTGATGTGCTCTCAGGTGTATTAGGAAGCCACATTGAGAGTTATTGCATTGCAGGGATTTCTCAGTCGAAACTGAGGTACTATTCAGTCAGGCTGCACGTGTGCCTTTGATGAAAAGGATCCCGAAGAGACTTTACACTGAGAACCAAGAAATCTTTGTGTGGAGAGTGCAAAAGATTGCCCGCTCAGGTTGAGACCATTTGTACCTGCAGGTGTAATGAAATGGAGTAAAGTGTATTTTTAGAAGTTGACTAATAAAGGAAGCTGGCTGGGTTGCCTTCACAAGTCTTAATTTGGTTAGGCATGGCAAAACAGTGCAAACACCGGTGTGACTGTACCACCCCCATGAGGGCAGATGTGGTCCCAGTGGTCACAAAATGAGACAGGTTCTCTGGTGTCTGGTTTTCTTCACCAGAGTAGAGGTTACATGCTATACTTGAGAGTTATCGGATACCAACATAACACTAAAACCCCCTTATCTGCTAAGTTCTTTGTTTGGTGTCTGAATAATATGCATCGGAAGTTTTTTCTTAGTTGTTTGTAAACAAATAACTTATTTTGTTGAACTTGTTAATAAATAGTGTTTTATGTTTCAAAAGCAACCTGTTGGTGCTGGGAGACAACATGCACACCAGAAATGTCAGGCAACAGCTGAAGACAAAGACCTCTCTTTACAGGGACTTAAATAGAGCCTTTGTAGAAAGGGTATTTTTATCACTTCAGCTTTCCAGTTAACCCAAACCACTTTAATTGTACGATGTAGGCTGGTAAGCTACTTACAGGCCACAGTTCTTTTTGCCTTTTAGGCTAAGAAAGGAACAGAAATTATGTACGCACGCTTTATCGATAGCTGATGTCAAAGGAAAAGGTTCGATGTGCAGGCCTACAAGGTGGATCAATTCTTCACAAAGAACTAAGGTAGATGCTGTTTTGGAGCTGTATAATGAGGAAGGAGGAAGTCTGAGCTGGCCTCTAATAGACCTAATAATAAACATCTTTGCAGTTGGCATTATTTGGCAGCATCAGTAGAAGGAAAATTCTGAAAACAGTGTGGAATCTGAACAACTTTCCCACTAGCAGGAGTAGATCCTTTTAGGGAACAGACCAGACAGTGTGCAGAAATTTTGCTGAGATATTGTGTGAATCATTTTTGCTCCCCAGATAAATCAGCATTCGAACCTGCTGAGTTCCTGGCCTGCCCTCTGAATGCTGAAGAAAAGCCTGGCTCTGCTGACACCAGAAAGTTACTATGCTGAGCGTATCTTCTGATCCACTGCCAGACAGGATTCAGCAGAGGAGAAAGGATGTATTAATATCATGTTCTTTTATTGACAGATTGAAAACCTAGAATGGCAGGAGAACAGAAACCGTCCTGCAATCTTCTAGAGCAGTTTATTTTACTAGCCAAAGGTACAAGTGGCTCAGCTCTGACTGCTCTTATAAATCAAGTGTTGGAGGCTCCAGGGGTTTATGTCTTCGGAGAGCTATTGGAGTTAACAAATGTGCAAGAGGTAAGAGATGAGTTTCTATCCTAATATCCCTTCTGCACTCCCAGTATAAGGGTTCCCCAGAAGTTTTCACAGACAGCCTGTGCGTGAAATTTCTGTGCCAGGAAGGGCCTGGTACAACTTATCTGGGTTCTGAGATGTTTGTGTATGAGAGATTGACGTTGCTTTTGCCTGTATATATTAGACGTTAAAAAATACCTGTATAAAGCTTTGCTACCTTAATGCGATTGCTAATACAGCAAAAACCTGGCAGCAGCACAGTAACAATTTTAAGAAGGTACCTGGCCAGTCAACCACAAAAAAATCCCTTTCTACTCCTTTGTTGTCCTGGAAAGCATAACTTCAGCGCTTTCCAAAAGTCTTCATGAACAGATGTCTAGTGTATCAGGCCTGGGTGGTAACCAAATCCAAACCATTTCAAACCAAGGTGGAAAGTGAGTTCCAGAGCTTTTACTGAGAATGGCTCGCCAGCACCCCCTCTACTACAATGAGGGAATCTGGGTTGATTATCTCTGCAGCTGGGGTAACGTGGCGTACAGCAGGTTTGGCTTTCCAAATGGGCTATTAGATATGCCGAAAAATGCCTCTATGGTTATTCAACATCAAATTGCAACTATGTTTTTTTCCTGGATCTGTGTGCAGCAAATGCTATTAAAAAAAAACACTCAATAAAAATCACTGCTTGGTGCTGCAGTTATTCCAGTGAAGTGTTTGCGTGCGAGGGGAATGCTATTACTTTCAAATGCACTCAACTTAAAATGTTCCAGCTTGCTTTGCTTTGAAGTTTTGTGGCTCTGCAGGTAAGCTGTCCTAGCTTTCCCAGTAATAGCAAGGATGCTTAACCAACCAACACCATTGCCTGCTTGCTTGTCACATGATGAAAAGAGCTGGCCCTGTAGGATGTCAGCTGAAATTAAGAGTCGCCTTTTTCTTTTACCTCCTAAGGTGCCGCACAAAGCAGTTGACAGTCCAAACTGTAGTTAAGTTCTGGTGCATAGAAACGGCTGAATCATCTTTACTCTGAAACAGCTGAAATTTGCTCATGAGACCTTAGAAAGGGTCCAGCTCTTTAAGATCGGGACATAATTGCTTTTCTGGGTACTGTTTGTCCTATATAGTCTGAAAACATTCTCTGGAGAAGTTGTCTACTGGTATCATGTTGGCTGTTAACGACGTTACGTAGAATTTCTTTTGTTTTCTTCCCATCCAGCTTGCTGAAGGATCTAATGCTGCTTATTTCCAGTTGCTGAATCTGTTTGCGTACGGAACATACCCAGACTATGAAGGTAAGAGACTGCCACCTGGTTGGCCTTTAGAATTGGCAAAGGCAGTTCTTTGCTTTCTGTGGTACCTGGTGTAGTGTGGCTGGGTGAAACTGTCCAAGAACAGAATTTGCTTGGGAGGAGAGTTGTTCACAGGGGGTCTCTGGGTCATACTTGCTTTTTAATTGCTAAAATGTGGAGGAAGGGCTAGAGACGATGGTGGTTTACTGGTTTGGTTTGGATTGCAGCACTGGATTGAATTGGTTTGTAAGCATTCATTGACGTTCACAGGCCGCTTACCTCTGCGGAGTGCAATTCCAGACATCTGTTTTGAAATTTAGATGACACCGGTTATGGAAGCTGCAGAAAACTTGGACAAAATTGTTCTGCATTATTTAGAAAAACCTATATGGTTTGTGGGATAACCTTTTATTCTGTGACGGCATTGCTGAAACAAAATTTAGCATTTCTTAGCTAGAATACAAATTAAATAATGACTTTTATACAGCTTCAGAAGGACTATGTGTGAATCAGCTTAGTATCTGTCGAGATGTGCTTTTATCTCTGGTGCTTATGCTTCCATTCTACTACAATTTAATACTTCATTTGTGGGTAGCAGCCTAATCCAGACCATTACAGAGTGTGACAAATAATTCTGTCATAGTGCTGGCTATCACTGTGGTGGATGAGCTATCTAGTTCCTGTAGGGAGAAGTGGCATCCTTAAGTGCAAGGACTGGAAATTCCAGTGGCTGTGGAGCAACACGAGCCTCATGAATTCTGTGACTGATTAGAGGATGTTTGCTGTGCATGGGTCTTGTGTCCCAGCATGTGACAGCGAGTTCGTTCTTCTATTTCTAGTGAAGAAAGAGAAGGGGGAAAAGTAGTCAAAATGCAGAGCATTGAATGAGGTGGAAGAACTTGAGTGGCCCTGAAGCACTAATTTCCATTAAAGCAGATATTTTAAAGAGTTTCTTTGCTTTGGAAAGCCGCCAGTTTCCTTTCTGTTTTTAAATATTCATGAGGCACATGAGTATGATACAATGACAATGAGGCCATGTAAGCATCTAGATTAATAATTTCTCCTTTCTTCCTCAGCCTGGTACTTTACACTTTCAACCCTAAATTCTGCAGCTCTCCAGAGAAATAAAACCAGCTGTATTTACAACCAGATCAGCAAAGGGGGAAGATTTTATTTTGTCAGCTCATTAATGAAATAAAAATGACTTGGTGGTAGAAACAAAGCATTGACCAACCGTTTTGGCAGGACACCACTTGTGTAGATGTGAATTATGTTCTAAGTCCAAAACCAGAATTACTAAATAAGCAGAGAAGAATGGAATTGCCAACTTGTTTTTTAACTTTTCCTGTCTCTCCCTGGGTGCGCTAATCTGTCATCATCAGCAGCTCTCTCTGCTCACCAGCACCCACAGTAGCTGGAGGAGTTCAGCCTTTCAGGGTTTAGTGTAGTGCAACTACACTGATATTCTGCAGCCTGAATTTTGTAATTCTTGAAGGAAAGTCCTGAATGTTGTCTTTTTAACATCAACAGCGAACAAAGATAACCTGCCTGAATTAACAGCGACTCAGAAAAACAAGCTGAAACACTTGACGATTGTAAGCCTGGCTTCCAGAATGAAGGTAAAGTACACTGTGTATGATAGCAGTCTTCTTTTTGTTTGTTTTTGTTTTTGAAAATGGCATCAATTCCATAGCATTGAAATTGTGTCAGACTGCATGAGTACTCACAAAAAATCCTGCAACTAGGAAAGTACCTGTAATGTACAGCATTCTCTCATGATGCATTTGGGACATTAACTTAGTGGACTTCCATGGATGAGATATGGGGGTGTCTGAACTGCCATGCAAATTGGTCAGTAAGAGCTGTGAAACTTTGTATGGCTTCTTTCGCTGCTGGAGATGGAGAATCATTCTTAAAAACACTGACTTTTTGTTCTAGAGAAAACTAAGCAACACTCTTAATTTCTTCTACAATCCCATTACCTTTTTTCCTTCAGAGCATGCTACGCCAAAGCTTCAGGAATTACCAAAGTTGTGTCAGAACATTATGTAGCCTAGTAGCAGGCATTTGTTCTGTTACAATCAGTCACTGCTGTACTTGCAGGTTAAAGTGTAGGATACAATAAACATTTGGGTCTTGACCTTCTGAGAGTTAGCTGTTCATTTTGGCTCTAGGACTGTTAACTTATTCTTGGACTTGCTGTTTTTAGTGCATTCCATATTCTGTGTTGCTGAAGGACCTGGATATGAGGAATCTGAGGGAGCTGGAAGATCTGATTATTGAAGCGGTTTATACAGATATTATCCAGGGGAAACTGGATCAACGAAACCAGGTGCTAGAGGTGGATTTTTGTATCGGCAGAGACATTCAGAAGAAGGACATCAGAAACATTGTCAAAACACTCCAGGAATGGTGAGGCAGTCTCTCCACCTTCCTTGTTTCTTGTACGTAGCTTGTCCTGTCTTTTTCTTATTCCTCAAAGTTTCAAGTGCTGGCTCAATTTCACGATGTTCCATTAATCAGGAGTCTTAGGCCATAAGGAGGCACTTGAAGGAGGAGTCTATTGGGCAAGTTTTCCAAGATCCCATCTAGGATTCAATTTGTGTTATATATCAAGCCAAACTATACTAGGTCTTGAGATTCTGCTCTCACCATAGCTTTTACATGGCAGAACCCTAGCGAGGAGTCAAGGGTCTTTTCAAACAGACATGCCAAACTGGACTTATGGTCTTATGGTGGGAGCTACTTCCCTTTCTGCTGTTACACTTGATAACAAAAACAGAACTGTCCATTACTTTTCAGCCTTTTTCACTGTGATGAGAACTGCACTGGCAAATTCTAGAGAATCACAGTTCTTTGGAGGGGATATCTCTGCAAGTTTGAAGTTTCAGATGCCTTTGTTTGCCTTTTCTTTGTTCTTGCAAATGCAGGCTGCATGCAACCATATTGGGACTGTGGTACCATCTTTTTGTACATTTGCCAGGAAACTGCATCTCATCTTTTTGTAGGATTCCCTTCCCACCCAAAGAAATTCCCCTGTAGAGCCTGTGGCAGGTTCTGAGCTGACTGGGAATTCCGTCCTAGTTGCTATGGTAATGGGTGCATGAAAAGTAATTAAACTGCTATGCAAATATGCTGTCCTGAGGTGGGGGCAGGTTTTTTGCTTCTCTACTCCAACTCCCTCAATCCCATCTCAGCGGGAGGGCTCTGGCAGCCTCCAGGACCTTACAGCCTTGTTTGGAACAATGAACCCACTGCCAATTCCCTTTCTGTCCTCTCCAGTTAAGAGTTCTGTGTTGGAGGAGTGTGCTTGTCTTTTGAACACTTAACAGGCAGGGGGATTCTCTCAATCTGACTTTTGTTTAATTTTAAAATATTACGTGCTTTTGAAAAGTGTGTTGCATTCCCGTTTAAGCAGTAATTCTGGTTGAAAAGGAAGTTGAAAGTGCATTGAACCTGCACTTACTTTTTGATAGGCAGGTAAGAATAACATGGACTCTCTAAAGAATGCTGTGAAATACATTGAGTAAACAGCAAAACTTTTTCTTGCCAGCTTTTTGGAACTCTAATCTTCAAGCAGGAAGTATAAATTTAATAATCTCCTAAACTCTTAGGCTAGCATGACTTTTCAGATTGCCAGATTGAGCTGCGCCAGAGAGAACTCATAAACACTGTTTGACATGTTTGTATCTTGCAGGTGTGATGGTTGTGAAGCGGTTCTTTTAGGAATTGAGCAGCAAGTACTTAGAGCCAACCAATACAAAGAGAACCATCACCGAACTCAGCAGCAGGTAGAGATGGAGGTGGGTACAGAGTCACTTCAGACCGCTCTATTCTTTTTGATAAATGTTAATTTACTGAAGAAAATAATCTGGTAACACCTGGTTAATGGTCATGGCTTCTCTGAAGTAGGCTAGCAATCATGCAAATCAGATATGCTGGTTTGGGGTAGGAAGAAAACACATCTGCTTCCGTGTGCTTAATAACACCACAAACATCAAATTTGCCCACTCTGAGCAGGCTGGAATTTTTCTTTATAAAAATACACTAGGTGGGTGCGCTAGCTATAGTTTCCTGAATTGATTTGTTAGGAAAAGTGTGCTTTTAACACAGAGGTTGGATGCAATTCTGTTCCTTTTGTGCAAGGCAGGAGGGAAGGAAAAAACAGTTCACTTTGTTTTAAACCTGAAAGTGTAATTAACAAAAGTCTCTCGAGTCTCATTGCTTTTGCAAAAAGTGCCCTCAGCAGCTTCCTTTGGGGTCTTTCTCTTGGGGTCAAGTTGAGCACCCAGACAGGGCTCTCTGACATGCTTTCTTCAGCAGCGTGGCCTGGGAGCGCTCCTGTCTCTGCATGCGCAGCTAGGCGGTAGATGGCAGCACGGGCACGCGATTTTAGCCACTGCTGATGTGTATTTACTTATGAGAACAAATCTTGGCTAATACAGCTGTAAAGGTGAAAATGGTCCTCCCGAGACACTTGCTCAGGGTTTATTTCTTGCAGAGTGCTGCATCCCTGCAGGTTTACGTTTGCCTTCTGAAGCAGCATATGCTTGGCGGCTTGATTGGCATCAATAGTGCATTTGGTTTGACAGATGCCTTTGGCCTGGAGTTGGCACACCTGACTCCAAACTTGTTTTTGCCTGTGGGTTTTTTTTAAGGTTTGCTTACTGTATTTCTGGTGAGCCCTACAGGGTTCCAGGGGACAGAGTATGCTGCCTGGTGCTGTATCTCTCCTTTTCAGCCAGAGTAGCGGAAGCACTACTGCTGCCTCCCACGAAACCAATTTCTGTTCCTGCTTCTAGCAAATATCTGTGGCTCAGGCAGCCAGCTAGGCCAAATGGCATTTTCCCTTTTCAAGCTCTGTCTTAAGTGTAAGTTTGTTTCTTTCACAGTCTCCTTTGTCCTTCCTGCTTCTGCCCAACATAATGGTAGGATGGCTGCCTTCCACGCCAAGGCAGTAGTAGGTCCCTCCAGCTAGCCAGAAAGGTGGTACAATATTGTGCCATTGTGTCTCAGAAAAAAGAAAAGTAATCTCTAGTTACTCCATATTGGACCCAGACTGGAAATATTAACAACTCTGGCTATAAGTGAGGATGAAACATTACCTTTAATAAAAGCAAGTGCAGAGCATGTTTCTGTTGGGAGAGTTTATTTTATAATCTCCACTATATACTCCAGGGGTTTTTCAATATGGTTATAAACAGAGTTTCTACTGCAAGGGGAGGAAGAAGCAGGTGCTGATTCACTGTCTCTTCTTGGCCAGGTCACAAACATAAAGAAAACATTAAAAGCTACAGCCTCGTCGTCGGCACAGGAGATGGAACAGCAGCTGGTAGAGCGAGAGTGCCCTCCACACACAGAACAAAGGCAGCCCACAAAGAAGATGTCCAAAGTCAAAGGGCTGGTCTCCAGCCGTCACTAGAACTTACCATCTAAATGTCATTCAGCTAGGAATGACAACAGGAGGAGTGAAAAAGGGCCTGCGTCTCCTTTTTCAGTGGGTTCTGGGCCAGTCCCTTTCAGGCTGGCAAATAAAAGCCCTGTTTGAATACAGCTCCCAGTTAGCAGCACCTGGCTAAGTTACACTGTGCAGCCCCTATTAATTTCCAGGGTGTCCCTGTTCTCGTCCTGTAAAGGGGGACTTCTAAAGAGAGGGACTTAACCAAAAGGGGCAGGGGGAAAAAAACTATCTGTGGGCAGTTTTGCTCCCTCCCTCCCAGCCAGTCTCATTGCTGCTTAACCTTGAGGAAGCTGCTGCACTAAATCAGATCTTGGGAGAACTTCTATAGCCAGTGTCTGAATCCCAGGGTTGAAGTGTGGCTACCAAAGCCAGGCTGGGAGCGAGGAAGCCATCCACACAGATCTTTTATTCCCAAAAGGAGCACAGAAAGGTTTCTAGGCCAGGAACTGCTTTACATGGAAGTCTTCAGCCTTTCTGCTACCCCTGTCTATTTTAAACTGGGGTGAAATTCACACTACCTCGCTCTGTGAAGATGAGATCCAGTGCTGGGCTATTTACTTAACTGTCTGTTTACTGCCCTTACTAAGCCCTTTAATCTCTCACAGATTTAAAGCACTGTTCTGCATCTCTGAGGCATCAATACAATAAGGAGGAAGCAGGCTGCTCTTTCAAGCCTTCCTTTTTGCAGGTGGTTAGGGGCATACTAGAAACTGTTTCTTCTGAATGTGATGTGACCTCCCAGAGCTGCTTGTGAGTTGTTTTCCCCCATTGATACCTTCAAAGGGTAATGCATTCGCTCTTCCTTGGATGCTAGCGACAGAGGTCTGCATGGGAGAAGAGCCCCTTTAGCATCGTGGCAGGCTGGTGGCCCAGGACCCACTGGCAGGGGTCGCAGCAGCATCCCCTTGCTGAAGCAATGGACTTGACTAGTCTTTCTGAATTTTGAACACTTTCAGGTTGTATTTTCCTCCCTTTTTTTGTACATTGTTGTGATTCTAAAGCATTTCAGCCTTTGTTTTGTGTTTTTTATTTGTTACAGACTAACTTCAGGTGATTTGCACCTAGTTTGGCAAGGTGTGGGTTTTTGTTTTAAGGGGGAGGATGGGGTTGGCATTGAAACAGCAATTCACAAAAAAAGCACATTTTAGAAAAAAAATTAAAAATGCTGATTTAATGTCAGAGTCTGGAGTCTTGGCTTTGAGGCTGCTTTAGGCTTGTAGTCCAACAGCACTTGTTCACTTGAGCATTTACTTGATTCTTGATGTTATGTTATCAGAAGGTCTGACTAATCTCCCTGATGCATCTGGGAGGCAGGGAAATGCTCTTCCCGTTTTGTCAGTAGTTCTTCTTTGTCCAAATTTGTGCAGAAGGATCTGTGGCAAAGCCAGTAGCTGAGCCCAGTGTCCTGAGCCTAAACAACTTTGATGCCTGATTGTGGAAGGTTTGTAGTTGTGGTCTGTCTTAGGCCAGTCGATTCCTTCCTCTGGGTCTAGCAGAGTACTGCTTTATAGTTTGGTCCCTGCATTTTACTTCACTCCATGCTGTGAAGAGAAGGCCTTTCCATGAGCGGGCAGGGGAGCTGACAGAGGACTGTGACAATGCTCCAGTCCTGCAGCCAGCTGCCACCTGCACTTACTTGTGCAATGCACGTGCCTTCCTCTTATTGCTACCAGAATTCTTTGCCGTCTGCGTGTTTTCAGCACAGGATTTGCTGTACGCTTGTGAAAGTAAATTCCTCTCCTTTTCTTCTCCTGCAATGCAGGTGTACCAGCTTTTATTCTTGAGAGTTGGATCTAAATACCTCCTATCCAGCTGCCTCTGGGTCAAGTCCCTTGGTTTCTGATTCTTTGTCAGTTCTCTCTCCCCCTAGAAATGCTAGCCAAAAAATTCCCAGTGAACGATGTTAAGTGAATAAACCCAGAGCATGAAGCCTTCCCTATATCTCAAGGGAACTGTTTCCCAAACAGTGGCAGTACTAGTTTCTGTACTAGCTTCTCCCAGTGTTTAGCTGACAGCTTCTCAGGAGGTGTAGGTGGACTTTGTGTACCCAAGTATAATAGATCTGTGTGATGGAGATGGACTGAGTCTTTCTGGCTGCCTGCGTGGGCAGCTGCAGTGTACTGGTCATCCAGCTCCTCACTAGATTTGACTAGTGAGGAGAGGTTCTGTGGTCCTCACTAGCTGTTTTCTTTCCTTCCCATTTTTAATATCAGTCCTGCAAAGAGGCAGGAGGAATACAAATGCCTTTGGAAATTGTTTTAGCTCCTCGGCAAGCCACAGTCTGCTGGGGAGATAGATGTGAATTTGGCATCCTTGGTGTTTATTCCCTGCCAGTTACAGGAGTCGCATTAGTTTTCTGAAGCTTCTTTAGCGTGTTGGAAGTTTTTGAGTTTGTTCTTACGTTTTTGCTGTTCTCAAAGCCTGGCTGGGGGTGAAGATCTTATTTATGCTTCAGTACACATTGCCTTTGATCAGCAAAGAAGCAAGGGAGGAAATAGCGCTTTGAATAAAGAGCTGTCCCATGCTTGACGGTGAAAGAGGATGGAGAAGGGAATGGGGTATTGGAGGGAACTGAGCTGTTTGCGTGTTTGGCTTTCCTGGTGTGCCAGCGATGCGCTTGGTGCCGCAAAAGGAGGGGGGAGTCTTTGCAATGAGGCCAGTCTGAGATGAGTCATTAACAAATGACATGCACAGAGTACCTGGGGGAGGCAAACAGCTCTGCAGCAGCTGGTTAATGAATCTGGCTTGAAGGAAGGAGTTAGAAGCTATTCCAGGAATGAAGCAGAAGGCATAGTTGTTAACAGGGAAGGATGCAGGAGGTGCTATGCTGTTCGAGAAGGACAACAGATAAGACTGCATTGGCTCCCTGTGACTGCAGGGAGGGCAGCAACTCGGAGCTGCGAATTGGGGGCTGGTGGGGGCTGAATTGCAGACAGTTTCGAGTGGCGAGTGCCCTGGGGAGCTCAGCTGTGCTGTGGGGACAAGAGGGAGATGGAAACAGGGGTGGATTTGATGCAAACTCCCATGTATTGCATGTGCCTGCTGGAGGCAGCTAACGCAGCTTGTCTGAGCGCTGCTGGACACTGCTCCCTGATGTGGAGAGAGCATCCTGCCCTACTTTGTTTTATGGCAGCAATGGGCTGTTCCAGCTGCAGCTCACTTCAAGATTGCAGCAGGACAGAGTTTGAGCTATTGAACTTCTGTTTGCCTCCTCCACCCGGAGGGAGACAAAGTAGATGGAGCTGCCTTCCCTCTGCTCTGCAGGGCTTTATTGTCTAGCTTCATGTTCTGCAGCTCCACTTGTAGTAGTGCTTGTTTAATATGGAATTGAGCACTGAGCTGGAAAATGGAAGAGAGGATCTCAGCTGATTGCAGTGCTGGTAGACTGCCCTAGCCCTAAAGCTGTGCCTCATGCTAACAAATGTCCCTGGCAGTCCTGCTGTGACTCAGTTGATACCAGCTAACATCAGGCAATTCTGGAACATGATAAAGCAATGCTGATGTCAATCCTTTTACAGAAAAAAAGTTTTGGCTCGAAATCTATTGTTCTTTTACTTCCCTCCTCACCTCCTTAGATACGTTGAATGCTAGCTTAGTCTTCTGTTGAGAGCAGGAGGGAAAATCAGTGATGCTGACAGACCCTTCTGTGTTCAGATTTGAGACCCATCCTGCAATCAGTCTTGTGCAGACTTCTGAAATCCCATGGGTGCTTGTGGAGCTGCTTGCAGGCTTGCAGGTCTCTCTCCATGGATTGGGTACAGGAGTAGGACCTGCAGAGCTGCTCTCCAGCGTGAAGCTGGGGCAAGTGAAGCTTTTCTTCCCATAGAAGGGAGTGGTGGTAAGAGATGGCCATTCTCCCACCAGCCCTGCAAAGTGAATTTTGCTGAACAGTTTTCTGTTCCTGGAAGAATGGAAAATGATACAGAATCCAGTGGGTGTTTTTGTTTTTGCTTTTAGTGTTCTGCTTATTCTTTGAGGGGAAGATGCATTGGTCCATGTGCGCAAAAAGGAAGTTGGGCTTATTAATTGCAGGGGAGGCAGAAGGGAGAGTGCCGTGAACTTCGATAGCTGTATTAGAACGTAACAAATTATATGGGTAAATCAGACTTTTCCTAAACTTTCAGTTCTGTACAGGTTTATATGAGTGCACCTAAGCTGTTTAGGGAGGCCTCTGCTCTTGAAAACCAAATAAAGCCCACCTCCTGATGGGGTAAAACAGTCAAAGCTTATGCATTCCTAGGCCTGTTTGTTACTTCAGCATCTGAGCCTGTTGCAAACTTTGCAACGGAGAGAAACAATGTTGCTCTCTATTGTTCTGAATAATGGGGAAATGGAGAAATTAAAGAACCTGCCCCACAAGTATGTAGACCCAGCTAGCCAGATCTCTGGCACCTACTCCCATACTGTTGTTTTTCCCCCGCTAAGTCCTCTATAGCATCTGACCTAATGCAAGGGAACCAAAAAGTGAAACTGTCTAGATTATTTTCGTGTAATCTGAGAGAGAGTAACCCAGGGGCATCAAGAAAGGTAAATTAAAGTTTAGAGTGATCTCAGTTCTTACTTGTAACCTCAACCTTGTATTTTTATTATGGAATTTTAACCTGACAGTCTGATTGAATTTCTCGGCAGAGTTTTTAGAAATATGTCATTGTTTCACTCTGCTCCGTGGCGAAGGTCGATGTCTCTCAGGGACTGTTGACATTTTGCTGATATTTCATCAAGTTTGGCCCTACCACAGAGCTACCAGAGGTAAGTGATTGAAGCTAGAGAGGTGTACTGTAAGGAGGGTGTGTATTTACCCCCTAGCCTGATTGGCTGCACCCTGCTTCTTAGTGGCACTGTGGTGGTACCCCCATCTCTGATCAGTGCAGAGCAGCACTTTGCTCCCTGTCTCCGAATACACAGGCACGCACACTTCTTTTTCCCACGGCCTGTAGACCTCACGAGATGCCCTGATGTATTTGCTACAGGTTGCAAATTGCATGACTGTGATAGCTGTGACCATGGCTTCTCCTTGTCAGGAAGAAGAGAAGATATCCCTGCTCTAGCAAACGAACATACACACTGGAAATTCTAGGTGGTAATGGGATGCCGTAAGGTCATTTAATAGTCCTGAAACGTGTATTTCCTTACAGAG
>NW_009205572.1:13949-20534 GCF_000690835.1 Fulmarus glacialis
CTGGTAGTCCTCACTTGGTTTAATTTTAGTAGAAGATAGGACACCGTTCCACAGCTCCAGGTCTCCTGTAGAGGCTTGTGAATCTCTGTATCATTAGGCATTTTTTAAATGCTGTTGCACACGCGTTACCTCTGTGTTTCCAGAAGAGCTGATTGTGGTGCGTAAGTGAAATGTCGCTCCATCAGAGATTGGCCTTTTTGTGAGTATTTTGAGCTTCTCTGAATGGGTATGAACTTTGGAAGTAGCACTGTCTAGCACTCCAGACTCTTCCTGAAGATGCTGTTTATCTCACCAGCCCTGATGTTTCAGTTGCTGTCTTATGATCAGCACAGTCCTAAGGCTGATGCAATAAGTAATGTCTTGGTGTTTCATTGTCACCTTCACAGCTATTAGAGAGCACCAGTTCCTACAGGATCACCTGTCAGCTGTGATGCTATACCTTTTACACCATGACTGTGAGATGACACCTCTCCTTGCTGGCAGACAAGCCAGGTGGGTAGGCATTGCTCCTCAGAGCTGTTCTGCATCTAGGGAGGTGCAGGCTGTTGCCTGGTTTAGCATAATGGAAATCAAGGACAAGGATAGTGTTATAAATAAGGGGCAAAGCGCAGAGGCTCTGCTAGAGCTGCAGAAAGCAACTTTGGGCAGATCAGCTCCTCTGCAGCTGCGTTTCCCCTCTTGCTCTCTTGGATGCTGACTTTGTGACAGAGGTTTGTAAGGTGCTTTGGTCTGGCTGGGCAGAGGTTCATTGCTGATGGAATTGACGATGCGTGTGTATGGGAGGGGGGAATCTTAAAGCTTCTTAAGCTTTTCTAGAAGTCAACTTCCTGCCATGTACCATATCCTCCTCCTCCCCTGATGCAAGTAAGGTGGTCCACCATGGGAATATCGGCCTGGAGTATTATGGGTAATATGCCAGGTTAATTATGGAGGGGGCAGGAAAAATAGCCTGTGCCATTTTCAACAATATCAAAGGGATGCTACCTAATGATTTTCCTATTAGCTCTTTCCCCAGCCTGCCAGAGTCACTGCAGAAGTGTCATTTACAAAGGCAGTTTGCAACTCATTACCCTGGATTTTCACTGTAGTTCTGCTCCAGAGAGCGTGGGCTTTTGCTGTGCCCCAACCTAATGAATTGCCTGATTCGGTTAGTGCTGCCATCCCTTCTGACAAAGTTAGTTGCTGACTGACAGGAAGGGGCCTGGATTCAATTCCCTTCTTGTTTTTGACTTGTGCTTGTGTCAAGCGCAGGCTCCCTCTGGAAGCTGCCCTGTGATCCCTTCCCTTTGTTTTTCTGCATTCTGAGGGAAGCAGCCGATGCTTGGAGAAGTCCTAGAGCAAGTGGCAGGGGCCTGTGTGCTGCTGCCCCCGGCAGTCCCTGCTCAATGCCTCAAGTCCCTTTCCAGCTGGAAAATTCCACTGCTCTGGGGCTCTGGGCTTTTCTTTTTCTTCATTGGTTTGGGATTTTCTGTCACCTGAGCTGGGCTTTGTAACCCTTCAGCAATAAATACCTTGTACAAGCTGCATTAATGGTACCAGGGAAAAACATGCAATGCGGGCTGGGGGAACAGAACTGATTTCCCACATGTTAGAGGGCAACTGTGTCCCTGTTGTGGGAGCTCCAAGGTCTGTTCTGGCCTGTTTGGGCTTTGCAAGGCACTTGTACAACAGTGCTGGAGAAAGCTCTTGTCCTTTTTCACTAGAGCAGTGTGCTTTTTCAGGCTGGGGGCCTATGGCTCATCTCCTGCTAGGAATAGCTCCTGGAGAGGGGAAATCAAGGCTGTTCCTGTGTCATGTCACAAGTGCTCCCACCTGGAAGCTGAATGTGGCTACTGCTTGTTCAGCTGGTAGAGCAGGAAACGTGTGGGTCCCGTGGCTGCTAGTTTGACCTGAGTGTGGACAGAGGAGCTTGGGAGTGTGTGTATACACCTCTGCTAAATGCCATTCTCCGAGTCCACTGTTGAGATGTCAGATGCCACCCCCCTGAGGCTGCAGCTTGCATCCAGGACAGCTCTTGCTGTTCAGTTATGCTGTCTCCCGGCTGGGATATGGCGAGGGAGTTTTCCAGTGCTGGCCCTGAATCCTTTTACTGGATGTCGTGAGATTTGACCTAACTGGCCCACAAGGGAGGCGGTGACGTGAGATCAATTTGTTTCTGCTGCACGTGATGCCTCCTCCCCTCTTAATTAGATTCCTGTGGCCCCTCTCTTTCCTGCTGGCCTTGTTTCCTACTGAGCCCCTGTCAGGGAGATGCAATTGTGGCCTTATCAGGTGCTCGCTGTGCTCTAATGAGCCATTTCCATTTCCCACTCTGGCCTGTCGAACGAACCGAGGAAGATGCTTGTCAGCGCCCTGAAAACTGACCTCTACTCGCAATGCCACTCTCTGCCCGTCAGACCCACCGGTCTGGCTGTGCCGTGTGGGTGCTAAGGTTGAGGGGATCTGAAAGTTTTCCCAAGTGCTCTTTCACCCCCGAGTGCTGCCTTCTCTTTTGCACACCAGCTCACACCCCCACCTGGGCACGATGTTCCTGTCCTGCAGGTGGGAAACCAGCATGTGGAGGGACAGGGTGACATCCCTGGTCAGAGCGGAAGCAGCAAAGCGAGGAGCCAAGCTGTTATCCCCTCCCTCTGCACAGGGAGCTCTTGCTCTGATCGCTCTCCTTCTGCCAAACTAGTGTCCTTTTGCAATGCAGCTTTGTCCTTTTCCTTGGGCTTGCTCTTTTCCAGGAAGCCCAGTGGATGGAAGGAACCTGTGCTGTGGGGCTGCGCTTTTCCCGTCGGACTACGCTGCAGAGGAGAAACGGGAATCCAGACTGTACGCAACCCCAGACTGTGATCTCTGGGATCTCCCCCACCTGAGCCCGGGTTGTGCCTCACATTAGTTGTCAAATTTTGGGGACTGAATTCCTGAGACCAGGTTCCCTCTGCTCTGTTGAGGAGAGGCCCTCTGTCACCAGGCAGATGATTTTATTCCAGCTCTGGCTCTGCAGCAAAAAGCCAAAGCTGTAAGGGGAATTGGCCCCACCTTGGTCCCAGCCTGGCACTCAGTTATGGTCACTACCCTGACTTCACGCTCAGGGACCAGGACCTGAGGGGGACCCGCAGTACCATCTTCTTACACCACTGTTCAGACCTGGTGTGCAAGGTCTGCACAGTAAGTGATTCCCTATTGTCCCTTAGGTTTGCTGGCTGAGAGTGGACAGTCCGCTCTGAGGGACCTCTCTTTAGGAGCTCCTGCACAGCCCCTGCTTCCCTTTAAAGGTGTGCAGAGCCGGTAGGGTGACCTTCATGGGCGTTTTATTTGCCTTACAGAGCCCTGACGGTGGCTTGTCATTACATCTCTGGAGGGCTCTAGTGGACCCTGAGGCAGGGCACGGGGCTGCCAGCTGCCCCTTCTGCCTCCCTCCCTCCCAACCCGACCTCCCAGGGTCTTGATTTTGTTCCCCATAGGCAACGTCTTACGTGGTCCATCAGCTGCTGCTCCCCATCCAGCTGGACTCTGTGGGCACTGCGAGGTGGGTACCTGTCTCGGACGGAGGCTTTGCTCGTAGGAGGCTAGAAACGTCACGTGCGCACTCCTAACCTGATGATTGAGCTGTTGGGTGTCTGGATGAATCCTCTTGTTCTGTGAGCATAATGTTCTCTAATAGTTGGGGAGAATCTGGCTGGAGGTTTCTATGGTTTCCTGGTGGTTGCTAAGGAAAGGGATCTCTTTGCCTCTAGGTCTTGGTGACTCTCTTTTTGCCCTGTCCTAGGCACCGGAGCCCAGCAGAACATAATGCTCGTTGTTCCCCAGCCCACTACAATGGTCAGGGCGTAATTTGTGACTCCTGTCACGGCTGGGGGGGGGGCCCTTCTAAGGCCTCTTTGAAGAATGAGACCAAAGAGCCTTCATGCAGGAGTTTGCGTGTTTGCTGCACTCCCCGCCCCCTTGCTTGCTGTTTCCTTCAGAGCTCCGAGTCATTTTAATGATTTATTTCATGCACTTTACATAGCAAGAAGCTGTAGCAACAGCTGTGTCCGTGAATCCTTACCGGGCAGCTCTCAGTATATTTTGGTCTGTCTATGTATTGTCCCAGGCACAGTTAAATAAATCTCTGCTGGAGGAAGGGACTTTACAGCTTAGCAGTGAAGGTTTGGCGAATGGGAATATCAACAAGATACTTAGCAAGCTGCTGGATCCTAGAATAACAGCGCCTTCGGCATAAAGCTCTGTTCCCACTGGCGCAGCTGGGGGCCAGATCCAGTGCGGTCTCTTTGTTGCTGTCGGCAGGGACTGCATCTCTGTATGGCGCCCAGCGGTGTAGCTTTATTTGTGGGATGAAATTTGGACCCAAACCTGCAGACTGGAAGCGGTTAAAACGCGTCTAGGCCAAGCGCTGCTCTTTTGTCGCATTGCTATCTATCAATCCGGATCTAGGCTGTGGAGCATGATGGGCTTATTTCCATGGGTGCCATTCAGGATCCGGGCGATAGATGAGTTGCCTGAGGCCGCGTGCTCTCGCAGGGAGTTTGGCTGGGTTCTGCAAAGGCTTGCAGCTGCACGCAGCGCTGGGCAGGATTCGGTCCATCAGAGCATCGCAGGATTGGGCGCAAGTTTACTTTTGCATACAGGATCGAAGCTTAAAATATCAGCTGACCCTTCTCTCGCTCCTGGCTTTTCTAAAACATCTGAACAATTTCTTCTTTCACTGTTACAATTTAAATGTCAGATTGATTTTATGTGAATTTGATAAATAAAGACAAGTTACAAAATGCCACACGGAATGATTTTTTTTTTTTAAAGTTTTTCAACTACTTAGGACAAAAATGTTACAATGCTTGACTTTTCATTTAATTACATAAATAATTTTTTTATAAATATCTCTTTATAAACAATATATAAATAGCTTTACAACATAAATACATTTATGCATGACATGAATTTACAAACAGCAACGTTATACAGCTGGCTTCATCAGTCTCTTGGAAAAGCACTGTCCCTTGTCTTGGTGAGTGTTTGTATATATAATATATATAAGATAGAGAGCACTTTTTAAAAAAATAACAAAACCAAAACAGCTGGTGCCATGACTCCTCGTACCAAAAAGAAAAACACAGCCACATCTTCTGTCCGTTCCGGGGGGGTCTCTGCTCTTCTAGGCGTTCCTGGGGGATGGCCCTGCCTGGCCACAATAGGAGAAAATGGACTACGGATTCAAAGCCCTGCGAGGAACAAGAACAAAGTGCCTGTTAGTACTTGCCATACAACACCCCTTGCCCACCCCAAGCTGAAACCCCCGTGAGAGTAATCCCGGCATGGGGCTGGGGGATGCTGAAGGCAACAGAAAACCTCTCTGAGCTTTTTGCTCACACTAAAGCAAGGAAGAAGCTCACCCTTTGCTTTCTGGCTATTTGGTGTTTAGGGGAGAGGCTGGGGGAAGCGTGCTGCTCGTCCTGGGTTTAGCAGAGATTTTTTTTTTTTTTTTTCCTGATGAGAATTTAACAAGAGAGGATGGGTGCGAGCTGGCTGCACAGCATGCGTGTGCTTCTAAGAGCCCTGAGCTGGGCGATTCCTTGGGAATACTGAGGAGCTGCTACACGAGGGAGCAGAGGAGCAGCACCCATCCCTCTGGGCAGGGCCGAGGACCAGCACTGGCGTCCTGCAGCGCTGTTGTGCCCCGTTCTTCCCATTGCTCTGCAGAGCAATGGGGTGTCTGGATCCAGTCCCCTCCGTGCCTGACTACGTTACTGCAGGGCCAAGGCACATCTCTTTGAGCGGGGCAGTGATGTGCCATGAGAAAAAGAGCGAGAGGCCTGGGCTGCAGCGGGCAAGCGCTTCCCCAGGTGTGAGTTCAGCTGTGTGCAACCTGCTGGCAGGGAACAGGCCAGGGTGGTGCCTCACTCCCCCCCAGCATCTTCGGGGAGAGCTGGCAGGGGAGGAGCTGCTGTGCTTTCCCCAAACCGGTCACTGCAGGAAAGTGGTCCCTATGCACAGTGGAGTGCTGTGGGAAGAACTTCTCCCAGCTTCCTGTAACTTGCTCGGATGCAAAACCTGAGCTAGGAAAGCACTACCCTTGGCTGTCACCACAACTAGGAGACACCTGGGGAACTTGTGTATTGTTTTCCCTTGAATTAAATTAATTGGAGCACAGCTGAAACAGGTGCCTTGCTAATCCTCCCACCACAGGTACGAAAAAATCCTGCCCTCCTGAGACATGTCCATAGATCACCTGTGTCTGTCAAGCATAGGGGGCTTGGAGCAACTGGGAACGTATGGCTGCACCGGAGCTCCTTCTGCATCCTCCCCAGAGCCTGTGGGTCCAGTTCACACGGAAAGGGGAATCTAGCCTGAGCTGCTGCGGGAGCGATGAACTACGGCCGGGGTCTCTGATCTTTTGCAGAGGCAGGCAAGGCAGCCGGGCAGCAGGAGGGTCGTTGGAAGGGTGGGAGTGCAATTAAAGCCAACCCTGGGGTCCTCCTCTTTACCCACCAGCAACGGCGGGGTTCGCAGATAGCTCAGCGGGCCAACTACCTGCAATCCTGCCCGGCGGCATCTCCCACCCGGCAGCGCACGGAGGGGCAGCGCAGCATCCCCGGAGCC
>NW_009205573.1:0-13075 GCF_000690835.1 Fulmarus glacialis
AAACCTGCGGCTATTCTATAGGCTTATGAGCCAGTAGGATTTGTGCAGGGAAAAGCCTGTTTCTTAAGTCTCTTTTCTTAAATCTCTTTTCAGACCACGCTGCAGACGGATGAGGTGAAAAATGTTCCTTGTGGTACCAGGTGAGATGTTCAGCTGTTGCCCCCCACAATCCTTCATTTTTGCTAGAAACCTTTCGAGCCTTTCCCTTTTTTCCCCGCTACTTGCTCCAGCGTGCTTTAAAATGCATAGATTTGTTTTCATGGACTGGATTTCCCACCATCACCCCAACTGAAATCGGCAGAAGGCTCGGAAATGTGTTCCCCAAGCTGGTGAGCCCTGCTGGGGTGGTTTATGTGCAGCCGTGCTCAGGGTCTGCACTGGCTTTTTCAAGCCTGGGCCCACATTTCACGATCCAATTTCTGGAGATGCATGTAATTGAAACCAGGAGCCTGGTGGAAGGAGTGGAGCGTTGGGGGTTTGCCGGAGTGCCACAGCGATGCTGCACGACCGGGTGTGGATGCGGCGCTCAGCCCGCTAGAGGGGAGTGTCCTCCGCTCAGAGCTGCTCAGCTGCACAGGCAGAGCACTTGGCCTCCAGCAAACTTCATTTTTTTTCCTTTTTCTTCCTTTTGCAGCGGAGGAGTGATGATTTATTTTGACAGAATTGAGGTGGTGAATTTCCTCATCCAGAGTGCAGGTGAGTTCTTCCCTTGTGACCCTGCAAATCCTGCCGTCCAGAGTTGTTCATGCTCCTGCTAGTGTGAGATGAGCTGGAGAGGTTGTGCGTGGTTGTGCTTTGATTTGGAGCTGGGGTGTACCATGGATATTCCCCTGTGTACTTGTAAAGCCCTGTACTTCCTGGGTGGAAACTTTAAACCAGCTCTCCCAGACATTTTGTGTGTTTATTATTTCTCGCACATACCTGCTGTATGGTGCTAGTTGCTTCACTAATGCCTGAATACCATCCCTTGCTTTTATTATTTATATTATTATGGCCCCGCTGGGCTTTATGCTTCAGTGAAGAACTTCTGATTTGAATAACGAGGTGTGCAAGAGGTAGGGGAGACAAGGTGTCTGTGAGCAGAGGGCTGCCTCTGAAGCCCAAGGAGAATGGGCTGTGCAGCCTTTTTTCCAAATTCTTTGATTTTTAACCTCCTGTTGGTTACAAGTGTGGTGTAACTGCCTGGCTCATCGGTGGCCTGCTTTGAGACCTCTGTTTTACACCAGCTCCAGGATGCCCTTCCCTCGTTGTGCGTAGACCACACAGTCTCTGTATTCTGCAGCTCAGACACAACCCATGCGTATTTGCAGATAGTGTAGAGAGGGCTGTTATTAGTTAGATGTCCTTCTGTTTACAAAGCATGTGACAGAATATTGGTTAGGGTGTTACGAAACATTAGCAATAAATAAAACTCCCCTGAACAAAGTATGTGTTTGTGGTACAGGCTTCTCTTGTGGGTGGATTCCTCATTTCAGATTGGCACTGCGACTCTTGCTGCTGTGACTGAGCCATAAGGTTTTCACTGCAAGTGCTCAGCCCAACCCGAGACGTCCCGCCATCCCAGCGGTTAACACTGGTTTCTTCTTTTGTAGTATATGACATAGTGAAGAACTACACCGCTGACTACGACAAAGCTCTCATCTTCAACAAGATTCACCATGAGCTGAACCAGTTCTGCAGTGTCCACACACTGCAGGAGGTCTACATTGAGCTGTTTGGTGAGCTGCCCCTCTGACCTTTCGCTGTTGGATTGATGGCTCCTTGAGTGATGTTTCTGATGGCTATTTGCATGGTCTGTTGGTGCAGAAGTCACCATCCCCCCACTGATGGGCTTTTTCTCTATTAATCCAGTGTCTGCTGTGTTTGGAATCAGGATTGTGAACCAGCTACCGTCATTTACTCCTTGTTATCTTTTGGTGCCGAGTGCTTCAGTATGTTGTAACAAAAAAAAAATCCAAACCCAAACCTGCCAGTAGGAGCGGAGTGCTTTAGGACGAAGGGAGCAGTAATTTTGCAGTGTTCTTTGTGTGTTTAGCAAATGTGACTTGTTGAATCAGTCACAGGGTTTGCTAAGCCTGATGGAAAAGCCAGTCTTCTGCTCTTTGCTGTTACAAAAAGTATGAGCAAGCACTCCCTGGCCTGTGGGTTTGATTAGCTTTGTGTCATGCACGTTGCCGCAATGCCTGGGCACTGTGAGTGAGTGCTGGAAAACAGGACTGCTTGGCAAGGCCCCGCTGACCTTCCCTCCCTCGCCTCAGGCCACTGGGAAATCAGGCAGCACAGAGGGGGAGCACTGGGAGAACACATTGCAAGAGAGAGTCTGAAGAAAAGTTGTGGTTTCTTGGTAGAAATAGACCACTCGCTGCCAGTGCTGAGTGTTTTCTTTATGGCTTTGGACTGACAAGAAATCCCTTCCAGTGTTTCAGCCCTACAGCAGTACTGACTGTGGGCAAAGTGTTGCTGTGAGTGGTTTTGGACCCCAAATGGACAGAATTTGTGCCTGAAAGAACACAGGGTGTTTGCAAACTCCTGTTCTCTGTTCAAACTGGGCTTTCCAAGAAGCCTGGCTATCCGCTTTCTGACAGGCCCTCCGCACAAGATGCGGAACTGGGGCTCGGTTCCCCTCCAGTTCCTTTATGGGGCTGCTGGCGGGTGTACTGGTTCTTTGCTGATGGAGTCTCCAGATGTCGGCAGCTGCTGACGACAACTGCTTGAAATGGACTCAAAGCCACTGATTTGCACAGAAGGAACTTGTATAAACTCCCGTGTAACTCTTTGTTTCAGCTGAATGTTTTCTGGCTCAGGAGTTCTGAAATGGGGCACAGCCCATTTCGAGCAGACTTATGTCATTCTCTGCCCCCACATCTGCAAGCAGGTGCAGGAAACTGATAACAGCTGTTTCCTAAACTCCTGGCTGAACTTCATTATGAGTGTGAGTTCCAGATAGCTAAACTGGGACCAAAGCAAATAATCAAGGAGTGCGATGTGATCGCTTTCAAGGCCATTACATTTTTATTTTCCCTTTGCGCTTCTCAGCAGGCCCCAACTGGAAACACTGCTATCCTTAGAGCTTTTCATTGAAGCAGGGTTTTGGTTTGTATTTCCTTTTGAAATTTCTTAGCTACGCTGGAGTTAACTGTTATCCATTGAGCCAAACAGACGTTACTGATGATTTTTTTGCAGCCTATTAAAATGACTAGTGCAGCCATTTCACATTTCTGCCTTTCCATTTTCTTTGTCTCCTGCTGGCACAGATGCAGTTCCTAATCAGTCACAATTTAGCTGGACCACTTTACTTCAGGACCTAGTTGGGAAGACATCAATGGGGGAGTGGGTTAGAGCACAGCTTCTTTATCGTAAAGATGCTACTTCTGGCTCGGAAAGATTCCAAACTGCAGGTTATGGGAAACTGGAAAGAGTTTCATTTTATGCCTGCCATGTCTGTCCCTATAGTCTGTCCCAAGTGTTTGGTGCTGGTCAGTGCTGCTTGATGTGTTGAGGGAGATGGGAACCTGCCTTGGGGTCAGGGATGGCTTTTCTCAGCCCAGCACTTCTACATCAAATTTACATTTGTACTTACTTTCCAGGAATAAGAAATCTGAGCTATTCCAGCTAATTCTGTACGTGTTGACAGCAAGCTGCCTTGCGGGGTTTTTAGTTACCTTTGTTTTTTTCCCCAATCAGATCAGATTGATGAAAACCTTAAACTGGCCTTGCAGCAAGACCTAACTACAATGGCCCCTGGATTAATTATACAGGTAATTAGGATTCCATTTTGAGATGTCTAAGGTGCAGAACATAAGGAGGGATAAGGGCTAAAAGGAAGTAGGAAGCTGTGAAACTTTTTTAGAAAATTGCTTTATAATACAGACTTTGTTTAAGTTGAGGAATGAAAACAGTATCCTTTCCATCCCCTCTTAGATTTGATGTGTTGGCTTTCTTTTGGTGTTACTCTGGGTACTGGTTTTCCCATGTTATAATCTCCTGTCACGTCAGGAGATCATTAAGTCCTACATTTGCTCTGTGGAGTTTGGACCTGGTCACAATTTCTGCAGCATGTGAAAGCTTTGTGTGGCAGAGCATGCCCTAAGTGTTACCTCCCCCATCCTCTGCAGCCTCAGGGGCCATTTGGCTTTTGATTGTTGGCTGCTTGCCTATGTTTTCCTCGGTCTCTCTTTCCAGGCAGTTCGAGTTACAAAGCCAAACATCCCTGAAACAATCCGAAGGAATTATGAGCTCATGTAAGTGCCTGAGAGTTACACCTTTGTGTTACCAAAAAGAATCGGTCATCCAGATTAATGTGTTTTCACAGCATGCAGTGATCGGAGTGCCCTCTGCCAGGCCTGCTCTCGTGCTGCCATTCAGAAAGGGTCTGGTGAAGCTGCACCAGATGAGCACATGTCTGTCACTGTAAGTGGCTGGCAGGTCACTGCTGAGTTAGAAGGTATTTCTCCATTTTGAACACTTGAGCACAGAAATTATTTGCCCAGGGGCTCCTTCCTCTTGACACTGGCCCTGTTTTAAAGAGGCCTCCCAGAGCGTCTGAGTGGCAGGTGGATAGATTCCACCACTAATCCTGTTGTTTGAGTAGGATGGAGAAACTGTTGATTCAACAGGCTGAAGACTTGCAAAGCTTTGAAATAACTTTCTTTAATAGCACTTGACATACTGATCCCTTTTCAATGCTCTGAGCCAGCTGCCTTCTCTTGCACTTGATCATTCAGAAATGCTTATGTTCTCTAAGCGCTCTGCCAACAGAGTCTCTGTAGGCCAGAATAAGATCCCTCTCATCCATTTTGCTTCCCTAGCATTTCATATGACCTTTTGGTATCGTGGTAAGTCATGTGCAGTATGGTCATGCTAGACAGAATCCCGAATCAACTTGTTATCTGTTGCCATAAATACAGCAGGGTATGTATTGACAGAGACTTGTTCTTGACTCTAATCTCTCTTCCCTGATGGGGAGCAGGAGCAGAGTATTTTATTTATATACACACTTTTAAAACTTCTTAGTGTATGTACAAAACAGTAAGATAAAAAAGGCTTTAGCAGGTAAAATGCACAGAGCCATTTGATTGAACGAAGGGTGATTTCAAAGCTGTATACTTCCAAATGAAGAAAAAAAACCATCTGTGAGGGCAAGGCTTTTACAGGATTTTCATTTCTTATTTTGTTTAAATAATTTTCTCATTAACAGTAGCCCAAAAAATTTAGATGTGTATGGTCTGTGACCTGCCTCTCGTAGAAGGCATTATGGCAGAGAGTAGCAGGGAGTGTTTCACACTCACTTGACTGAAAAGTCGTCCTGCTATGGAGGGGAGGAAAAGACGCTTTGGTTTAGAAAAAAAGCTCTATGTGTGCAGGTACATGCACTCGCTTTCCTGATTGCTGCCTGCCTTAAACACATGCTCGAAGGAGGATTGAGCCAACAGCTCATCCTGGAGATGTGGTAGGCCACACCACTTCAGTAAGCTCATGTGTTGTAACTGGCTTCTTCTGGCTCACTAGGGAGAGTGAGAAGACAAAGCTGCTGATTGCAGCACAGAAGCAGAAGGTGGTGGAGAAGGAAGCGGAGACAGAAAGGAAGAAAGCCCTCATCGGTCTGTATGTCTTTGCTTGAAGGCAGTAACTACAGGGGGCTGTGGTGGGGTAGACAGCAAAAAGAACCCAGACATTGGGGAGGGATGCACCTGGTTCACTGTTGGGTGATCTCTCTGCTGCATCTGTTTGCTGCTGATCTGAAACTCTTCCAGAGAAGCTCAGGAGTTTTTTAGGTGGGTTCCACCTTTGCCCACAAATGTAGACTGACACCTTCTGAGGGCTGAAAATTCTTCCCACAATTTATTTCCACCAGAAGGAGGTGGTGAGGACTTCCATGGGTGAAGTTGCTTCTGGCATTAGGAACACTGCATGACGACAATGTGGATATGTTCTTTTTCATTTCAGAGGCAGAAAAAATTGCACAAGTTGCTGAAATAACTTACGGACAGAAAGTGATGGAAAAGGAAACGGAGAAGCGAATTTCAGAGATTGAAGGTGAGTGGTGAGCTTTCCAATAAGTAAATGTTCTGTGGTGAATTTTATCTAAAGATCCTGAAGCAGTTCACCATGGAGTCAAGTAGTTCTTGAAGTGTGTGTATTGACTGTGTTCTTCAATCCAAGCTGACATTCACAGGGGTGAAGTTACTGGTCTGAAGTCTTTCATTTTAGCGCAGGTATGTGGTACCTTATGTAATGCATTGCAGTTCTGAATAAATGTGTCTGAATACTCAGTCTCCCAACATTTTCACAGCCTACTTTGCAGTAGAGTTTTCAGGGGAGCAGATCAGTCAGGATAGTAGAAGGCATTCAGGATGCTTGGGCAATGAAAAAAAGTTAGTGAAGCTTGACTCCAGATTCTTAGGTGATTCTTCATATAACATAAGTGCAGGAAGTATAGTTGTCACAAGTACGAAGGAAGGGAATGGCAGGCTGCTGTCTTACTAAAAGAAGTCGTGCCAGGTTTTGGACAATGGCTGCAGACTCTCACCGAGAAGTGGAAGCATCCTAAAATACTACTGTGTGATCTTGTGGGGGCAGCCACATCTCTCAATTATCGCAATAGGGTGGAGTTGTGGAAGCTTTCTATCCTTTTCTTGCTTAGGATTCTTCCAGAACCTGTATCTTACTTGGAGGAAAGAGGAGGTACACAAATTTAGCTTTAGTTTTTTGTGTAGTATGAAATATTTAGAAAACAAAGCCCGCTATTATACACTGCAACAGCAGGGCTCTGTTATGTAGCTTCCAGCTCCTAAATGTTGAGAGAAGGGGAGGGGGAGCTGATTTCAAAAATTTCAAATTTCTTTTGAAAATGTAGTATTTTGCTTTAACCAATAAATCTGTAATATCTCTGTTTAGTTTGCATTTTTGCTTTTTCATCCTCCTTTAGTTTTGCAGCTAACTACTTTTAGGAACTAGGGTTGACCAGAGGCAGGAATAGGAACGTTTCATTGCAGACTGTGCATCTTGAAACTCTCTTTTTCAAGGTGATCTTTCTAGGAGGTTGTATTGTTAAGTTAAGAAGATGTCCCCCCGCCCCCATCTGATACAATGCTTTGTCAAGCAAATTCCAGAACATGAAAAGGTGTCTGCGTTTCCAGCTCAGAGTGGCAAGGCCTTATTTTCAATTACATTCATTATAGGCCCTGTCAAGCTTTGTAGAAGGCCACTGAGGAGCCAATTAAGAGTTTTACAGATCAGCAGCTTCTCATGAAGAAGTTCTTCGCGGAAATACAATCGTGTTTATTTCTTATAAATGTGTGTCACCGGGTGTCAGGCCTTCAGTTCAACTCTGTGCTGGCAGAGGATTCCTGTCTCCCTCGTTCTGTCTAGTGTTTCTGACTGGGATCACTCTTTTTAGCCAAAAGAGGGGAAGTCGCGGGCCAAACCATCCAATTGCTCACAGGATTCCCTGCTAGTATAGGTAAACAAGTGGTTTATCCAGCTGTGCAACTCTCAAATCCAGACCGGCATGTATTAACAATCGTGTGGCTCCCTGTCATAGAAGGAATGTCAAGAGATCACATTGAACCAGCCAGATGACACTCATCTTAGCCTTAACATGATAGCCTGATATCACATCATTATCAATGGATAGATAAAAAGTCAGAAGGAAAAAAAGGAGTGCCATACAGAAAGGGGAAGTGTTTCTTTCCTTAAATGTCTTCGTTAGGAGTCAGGGAATTTCAGTATCCTGCAGGATCAGACCCTTTACGCAATTGTTGATGTTGCAGAGAAACAGCTCTCCAACATCTGTCCAACGGGCAGAGCCTGTAAAGGTTAAAATCGCCTGCCTCTACGTGCCAGAATCTTAACCTCAATATCCCAGGCAAAATCCCATCTGGGGAATTGCATTCACAGTCACAGACTTCATCTGTAGAGCAGTCTGCTGTGCTGTTCTTGGAGTCCTGTGCAAATGTCGTGGGTAAATACCACTTTTGCAGTGGAACAGTTGCTGCGTTTTCAGCATGAGAGTTAGTGGCTGGCTAGAGAAGAAAGAGGGTTCTCAGCCCGCGTGACAGGGGTAGTAATAAAAACCTTATGTTTATAAAATGCTTTGAGGTCTTCAGTTGCAGATGCAATTTACTTATTTAATGCTATCATCCTGCAGCGTTTTAGATGTAAATTGAGATCCCATTTCTGGGTTTCCCATTTTGTTCCCTCTTCCCCTTGTTGTATCCCATACAGTTTAGATGTGGTACTGGCCACTTTAAAAAGTTTCCAGCTGCAAATGGTGCTAACATGGCTGGAAATAAAAATCTGAATATGAAAGCATGTGTTTTTTTCCAGATGCTGCATTTCTTGCAAGAGAGAAGGCAAGAGCTGATGCTGAATGCTACACTGCCATGAAAGTAGCCGAGGCTAACAAGGTATTGTTATTTCCTTACGCTGTGCCTGGAAGCAGGGCTCCTTACATTAGGCTGTATAGAAGCACTGAGCAAAAGAGCAGTCTGTGTTTATTGTTTGCTTGTTGTGTCTCATTGTTTAAGTCAAAAAGCAAAACAAAGCCATCTCGTCTCAGAAAAGTTTTCATTGAGACTGAAACAATTAGATCCTTATTTGCAAAATCATTTTCTTCTCTGGACGGATAAATTTATGTCAGGGTACATGAAATATCTGGTCATCTCTGGAGACAGCTCTGCCAGATGCTAATGGGGCCATGGCTCCCTCTGTAGATAGAATATCAGTTTCAGTGTTGCCCTTTCACGCTGTTGTAATCAGAAATGTCGATTCATTCCAATCTGCAAGCTGGCAAGCAATCAAAGCAGGGAGATCTCTAGAGTGACAGGCAGGCTTAGGGTAAACAAGCGTTCAGGTAAAGAACAAACGGAGCTGATCTTATACACCAAACTAACTAGCCTGGCAAAGCCTTGGTCATGCAAAAGAAAAAGAAAAAAAAAAATCAAAACTGGAAACAGAGAAATTATATGGGTAGGACTGCCAGGCTTGTTATTGCCTCCAGCAAGTTCCCAGGACATCCCAGCAGGAAGACTTTCTGTTTTGTAAGGGTCAGTGAGAATGGACAGAGGTCTGGGATGTTTGTGCACAAGTTTTGTCCCAGTTATTCTGTCCTCTCTGTTATAATGTCATTATCTTGAACGAATGAGCTCTGCTCTCCGAAACAGACTCATCGATCTACTCTTTGGAAAAAAGCCAGTTGTATTTTTCTTTCCAGTAGCTTGCATTGCAAGGGCTTTCAGTGAGTTATGGGCTTTCGAGCACCTCTATCTCTGGTACGTTTGGATTGAACATTTCCCCAGCTGCTTCCATCACTTTCTCATTTTGCCATTTAGTCACTGGGATTTAGAGCTTCACTTAGACATACTGAAAGAGAGCCTTCTTCTGGGCACGCCGTCTTTTCAGCTGAAGAGAGGATGAGCATGCCTGCTAGTGTTGTGGAAAAGTGGATGCCTCGTATGCTCATGACAGAAATTTGCTTTTGACTGAATCAGAGCTGTTGGTGATCTGTTTTCTCTTTGTGCAGCTGAAGTTAACTCCTGAGTACTTGCAGCTGATGAAATACAAGGCCATCGCAGCAAACAGCAAGATATATTTTGGCAAAGATATTCCCAACATGTTCATGGACTATGCGGGAAGCCAGACTAAATTTGCAGAGGGACTGGCAGAAGGAGTCCAAGAAGAGGATGGGGCAGGAACCAGTGAGGACACAAAACTACTTCATAACGTCAATTGAAAAGAAAGATTTCTATTTGTTTTATATCAAAAGAAACATGAACTGGGAAGTTCCTTTTCGTTTTCCCCCTTTCCTGTACTGGAAGAGATGAATCAGACTTAATCCTTTCAATCTTTTGTATGACAATTAGACACAAAGACTTTGATATTGATGGGGTGTTTTTTCTGGTAACTTCTAAGCAGCCAGCTCCAAGTATGTCCTCTAGATGCGCCTCTCCCTGCTCTTGGACATACAGACCAAATTATTCTGAAGAGGCTAGCTAGACTATCTGTTCTGCAGCCAGCTTAGGTGGGTACTTAATTTTGAATTGAGGTGGTTTGTAGCAGTTGGAAGTAAAGAAATTTTGAGGTTTTGGAGGGAGGGGAATTGCTGCTACAACTTCTTGTTTTGGTTTTTTTTCTTGTTGAAAATTTCGAGTACTTTATTTCAACCCCCTTTTAAAAAAAGGTGCTAGACTTTTGTACACTACACGTGTCTGCTTGAAGGCCCAGACCTTGTCCAAACGGCAGGTTACTGCCCGTTGTGTGGGGCGCTGGGACGATCTAACAGCCTGTGTCTGTGCTCCAGGTCTGTCCTGAGTGCAGGGTTGTAGCAAATGCACAAAAACACCTTTTACTGAGGTCTGAGCCAACGTGTTTTGCCTTGGTAGGGCAGCCGAGACCACGTGCACAGTGAGTTACAGAAGCTCAGCTACAATCCTGCAGGTTACCTAGTTACCGTGGGGGGATCTAAGCCTTAGACCATGTGTCACGCAGGTAGTGGCCCAAACTGTTTGTTTTCTGCATCTTAACACTGGTTTGTTTTCCATTTCTCGTATTTGGGGAGGGCAAAGGGGAGTCTGTGTTTTGAGGCTTTGGCCAGCCGTTCAGCTGCTGGGTGAGGGGTGTAGGCATACTGACAGAGGCAGTGTCCTGCCAGTGGATAATTGGACTTGATTTGCGGTGAAACCAGACTGCAAGCACGGTACTAGTCACAGTTGTCATAGAAAAACTAGGGAGAAAAGAATTTTTGTCTCAGGGACCCTGACTTTGCAAAAAGCCTCGCTGGCAAGTGACTGCTTTAATGACTAGTCCCACGGTCATTACAGCATGTTATCTGCCTCTGCAAGACCCAACTGGATTTCAGTGTTTACAGCGTCTTATTGGAAAGAGGACATTCAGGTAAACTGAAGTGAATGGAACTGAGTTATTGTTGGGTTTGGGGTTTTTTTCTGAATAGACCTTGTGAAAGAAAGATTTACTAGTAGCAAAGGAGACAAAAACATCATACTGAAAAGTCACAGGGCAAAGAAAAGAACCTCTTGTCTCTGAACTGTCCAAAGATAATTTTTCCTTTTTCACTCAGAACAATGCTATATAATGTACCTTTCACTTCAGAAAACTGATTAATTCTTCACATACCAGATGCAAAGAGGTAATAGGGTTTTGTTTTACACACATGCAAAACTTGGGGGGTGTTAAAGACAAAAGTTCAGGCCTAGAGAGAACTTTTTTTTCTCTCCCTAATCCATCTGCCACTTGGCAGGAGAGCCTGTTTATTAATTGCTGTTATAATTTGCGGCCAACATGCTAATATGAGATGATGGAAGTGTAAGTGCTAACTTAGTTGTCAGAGACCAGCCTATTGCATTTACAGTCTTGTGCCCCAAACACTTGCTACCTACTACACTTGGTTTCACTCTTCAGTGTTTTAAATATGCATTAGTATTTTTAATAAGGCAATCACACTAAGATAGAAATCTGATGAATTTCAGCTGCTGGTTCCAGTATTTTTACTTCAGTTTTCTTCTCCCTGTTAGGAGAGTGACTATTGATACTTGAAAATGCAAGATAAAAGATAAGCATCAGTTTCTGCTGGAGAAAAGTCCCATCTCCTATGTGTCGTCTTTGTATTTGTTGGAAAATACGAGCTAAGGCAAGTTCCATCTCTATGTACTACATTAGAGAACACAGCAGTCAAAAAATGGCATCAATAGGTAGGCTGTAATACTACTGACTCTTATAAATAGGTCTCTGCAGGAAGATTATGAACAGGGAATAGCAGAAACTTAGGAATGAGGTAATGGTACCTAAACCTCTGAGGATGATCTCACTGGGGATTGTTCTACATTCATGTTAGAGATTTCCTCTAGTAACTAAAACCTACTTTTTACGCGAGTATTTTTCACTAATGAAAAGATCCAAATAAGCCAAAGCGGTATTATAAAGTATGTTTTTGTATGACTTCACGATAAGACAATAGTTTGCAATAAATAGGTCTTAATGATTTTTCTAATTGAGAACATTACTGCTAAAGTATTCCTGTAATTTAGTTAAATTGTAATAAGGGTAAAAAAAGCAAAAACGAAGTTGAAATCATACCGTCTTCACATGCCAAAATCCATTGTTGCGTTTTCATTCAGGTTTCTTCATTATATGTATAATTTCCTTAATTTTCCAGAGTAGATCTGTCACTACATGTAAATCTTTATTCCATCTATCTCTTTAAGTGACATTTTGTCCTAACTTCCATAATCTGAAATCCTGAAATGAAGATCTGAATTTTAAAACCACTCTGTATAACAAAGAAAATACAGGTTTGTGGCACTGCTGATACCTGAGAATTGCTGGCGGGAGCATGGTAATGCTTTACCAGTACAGTCTTTGATCTTCTTATGTATTGAATTAAAAGCCTTTTTATTTTGGTATTTGCTATGACAATAAAATGGCCTTCAATTTTAATAACGGTCTTTTTTTTTTTTTTTTCATGGATAACCTTTAACACAATGTGTAGATATATTTGCAGGGGAAAATTTACCAGGGGTAACATCAAGGCTGCTGCCGCTCCAGTGGGAGAGCATGGAGCCGTGGGGTGCTGCGGATTGGTGCTGTGCTGGCAGACACACGCCTGTGCCGCTGCACGGTGCCAGTTCTCCTTTTCCAGTGAGCAGGAGAGAGGAAAGCGGAGCTCCAGCAGAAGAGGAGGGGCAGAGGGCCGGCCCAGCAGCCAGCCGAGTAATGCCGCAAGCGTCTTTTGGCCCCGCTTTGCTAACCAGACTGGTAAAAAATACAGTAACAAGACTTCAGTGGCAAATATCTAGAATTTGGTAAAGTTTGCAGAAAATCATTGTCATGTTTTACCAGACAAAGGGCAGGAACCTTCTGGGTATTTTTAAACAGCTGTGTAAATACTGTCATTGCTCAGAATATGGGGAGGGAGAGCAAGTTCTGCACATTAAGGCAAATATTTTAGTTAATGGGTTCCAGCTGGCAGTTTCCCATTCTTTCCATCTGACTTGCCGCGATAAAGGCTGGCATTGTCCGCGGCCCCGCGGCGCTGGGGCCTCCCGTGCCCCGTGGCTTC
>NW_009205574.1:0-13542 GCF_000690835.1 Fulmarus glacialis
AACCTTGCCATGCAAACCCAATACACAAGCTAGGATGAATCAGGGTTTCTCAGGCATTTGAATACTAAAAATAAAATGAAGGTCAATCTCTAATTAAGTGGGACCTGGTGTGAATATAAATAATTTAGTCTGCACATACAGTAGTGTGACCTGCTAGGGAGAAACAGGCACACAAAGGTGTTTTTGTGACTTAGCAGCATCCCCAGCTTGAGTTGGTCCCAAGATGGTTCAGCTCCTTTGAAGGCAGAGCAGCTTCAGGCTTATTTGAATTCTGCCTGGGTGGGGGCATTAGGAAAACAGCAACAAAACTCCTTCCTCAAACATGTCTGTTGACCCTTTCCATGTGGGATCTCTCCCCTTTGCGAGTGACAACTGGTTTCAACTAGTTAGGTATGTTGTTCCCATCAATATTTTGCTGTGCCAGAAAAATGCAAGTAGCACAGTGCCAAAAATGGATGTCTGCCAACTGATTTACTGTCTCAGGCAAGAGGCAGATTCTCCCTGAGTCCCTGTAAAAGCACCAGACCAAATACACGAAGTAGCACACTCATTCCAGGTTTTCTCCAGTAAAGTAGGCCTAAAAAACCCCAAAACAACTCTACACTGTCATCTTTTTCAGTTGATTCACAAAATGTATTCAGACTCAGGAATCTACCAAGCCTGTCCTATAGAAAGAATAAACCTGGAAAAGGTAAAACACGTTCAAAATCACAGCTATGGAAACTCTGGCTGCCTTCTCTAATGGGAAGAGGCTGGCAGGAGGGGCAGGTGCTGAAAGGGTAGACTTTGGCTCTGCACTCTCGAGTTCCTGGGTTTCCTCTTGAAACTTGCAGAGATTTCATGTTACTGACATGAATCGGGTGATTCTCCTTAATATTCTTTTGAAAGCAGGGCAACAAATCTCACAGCAGTCTCAAAAGGGTAAAGCACGTGGATCAGAGATCACTGCTTCAGGGAGCAGCGTTAGCTGGTGAGCCAGAGACCACAGCAGCACAGAGCTCTCATTTCTCTTGCACCAGATAGGAAATTGTCTCACGCCACAAAGTGCTGGTGCCACATTTCAGTGCACGTGACCAATTTGCCATAATCTCTCTCGTGTAAAGGTACCACTGACAGTAATTGTGGGTCCGGCCGCTGAGAGAAAAACGTCTCACAAACTTTCTGAATATCTCAATAGCCACAGTCCACCAGAACCTACCAGCTTCCAACGGCAGCTTGTGGGAGCTAAGCTCTTCTGAAACTTTGCTCAAGCTCTCTACTATTACACCTCAATTTTAAAGGTTTTGGGACCCCTGAAATTTCTGGCCATAAAATTTATATAGGAGGCAATACTGATTTTCCTTTGTGTAGAAAACTGGAAAGAAATACTGGGAAACTAGGTGAAAAGCAAATCTGCTGTGGTGTGAGCTTTATGGCAGAAAATGTCAAAATAGGAAGATACCGCAGGTCAAGCAGCATCTTTAGCAGAGATGGGCAAAGCTCTGAGATTCAGCAACACAGGTTCAGCATTTCTGAAAAGCAATAGCCATTGAAAGGGCTGATCCGTGGGTGGTGAGCAATCGGCGAGATGTTCTTAGATAGAAATGGCTAAAAGTCACACTTAAAAACAACCTTTCTCCCATTTGGATAGGAAGTGCAGCAGGTTTATGGTTCTTCTGTAGCTGATAGACTTCAGCTTGTTACTCAAGAAAAGTTTTACAAATGCCTTTTTGTTCCCTAATGTGTAAATATGAATTGCGAAAGACAAAGTAATAATGTAAAGGGATCATCAGCCAGCCAGAGCAACTACACCTCTGGAAGAACACGCAGGATGGGGTCAAACAGCCAGATTTTTAATTTGATGCTTTCCCAGTGAGAAAAATATCTCCCCTGCTAATGTGAGGGGAGTGGGGGGGGAAATGCACAGCAAGTGGAAGCAACCGCAGGGGTCCCTGAAAGTAGCTGTGTAATGATTATTTGACAAGGCTTCCTGGATGCTAACAATCCCATTAAAAATAAGTTGGCAAAAACATTAGGATCCTGAACTGACTGGAAATGAAACAAGAGAAATGAACAGGGATTAAAGTAAAGCTCAGAAATAAAGAACAACCGCCGAGTGTGTCCACGGTGGGAGTCTGTCAGCCTGATGGGAAGCTCTTGGTAATTAACCAGATTCTACTTCTTTCTTATATTCTAAAAGGCTTTCCTCCCTCCCCAGCCCCCGCCCTATTTTCTTTTATTTTGTAAAGCGTGAATGCTTGCAGGTCACAGTCTACACCGGGACTCCCAGCTTTAGGCATTGTACGTACATATCGTTAGAGACAATTCTTGTCCAAAGAACTTTGAATCTGCATTTACCAGGCAGTGAAGGGAAATGGTAGTATCACAAGTTTGCAAATGAGAAGCTGAGGCACAGAGAGGTGAAGAGGTGGTTTCAGAGGTGTTCATTTTCCACTTGGGCTCCCATGGCAGTTGGGCTCTTCCAAAAATCCTGATTCCTCTAGTGTCATTTGGAGGAGGGAGCGGGACGCAGAGACACGTGGGGCACTGTCGCTACCTCCTGTGCACTGCCTTACCCTTACCGTTTGCAGTCCTTGGCTCACTCCTGAGCTCCCAGTCCTGCTCCCAAAGAGCTGGTCTGGGCACAGCTGCGCGCATGGGCAGCACTGGGCCAGGGCAACAGTGTCTTCCCTCGTGATCTGATATTTTATAATTACCCTTCAGTGGTTTTCTTTTAAATGTATGGACAGGCACGCGATGTACACAGCTCCCTCTTGGTCTGATTGATAGAAAAAGCGAGAACAACTTTTGTGGTGACTGCAACAAAAATAATTGGAGATGGGGATTGTTACATAATACAAACGCAGCTACGTGTTAAAAATAAACCACTTTCACTTACATAACAACCGTTACTGAAAGATCTGGGAGCGGTTTTAGGTTTGGGTTGCCTTCCCAACAGTGGCTGCCAGGGAGCAGCAAGCAAGGGCTGTGCCTGGGGAGGGCAGCTGGCTGCTGTGGGCGGCCTCCGTGCTGAGGACCTGCACCACGGCACCCAGCCCAGCCTCCCACACCGCGAGGGTGAGCCTGGCAGCCGGTCTGCGGCTCCGAGGCCAACTGCAGCTCTCACTGGAGCTTCCCTTCCCGTGATGGACCAGTCTGTGCGGGTGAATGTGCTGGTAAAGCTTTGCAATCGCTATCGCTCAGAGGAGGGGTTTGTTTCCTCCTGAAAATTGTCATGAGAATAAATTATTTTTAAATGAGGAGAGAAAAAGATTTACTTTATCAAGGAAAACCCTTGTGATATACTGAAGGACAACAGTGTCGAGTCTTAAGTTAGCCGATAAGTCAGTGCTAACATACATCTTTTTTCTTTAGTAAGAAAAATTTAGATCTTGAATGCGCTGTTACAAACGATTCCCATCAAGTGACATAACTTTAGCTTCAAAGTAAAAAGGATCAGATTCTGGCCTCCTGCCTCTGCTTATTTTCTCTCTAGCTTTCTGGTATTTCTTGAACACTGAATCTTGTGGAATATTTGCATAAGTTTTATTGGGATTGATTTAAAAAAAACCAAACAAACAAACAACCTAAACTTGTCACGTTGATAATATTTTCAAATTAGACATTGTGATAGAGTCTTGAGCCTTCTAAGTAGCCTTTATATGTCTACTTTTCAATTTGCTATTGTACATGTTCTCTAGAAAAAGTCATTTGAAAGGAAAAAATTGTACAAAACAGACCAGCTGTTTTGCAAAGCTGTGTGACAAGGCTCTGAGTAAGGTTTGACAAGGCCCTGGTAAAAGCTGGCTTGCTTTGAGAGAGGGGTTGCACAAGATAACCTCCACAGGTCCCTTCCAACATAAATTATTCTATGATTCTATGATTAACTGTAATTTTGTTCCCAAAACCCACAGTCCTGAAATATTGCAGGTTTTTATTCAAAATTTATGACTCATGGAAAAAAAGGCTTTTTGTCTTAACTATCGTAACGTTTCTCACATGACTAACTGCAAAAGAAAAATTGCCAGTTGCATCTGATTTGTTACTTCATTCTATATCAAAGGGTTGTTTTGTAGAAAACCAGAAGGGGTTCTTTAATGAAAGAGCAGCAGAGTGTTTTAGGGGCTATTAATGCAATCTGAGAGATAATTCAAATGGTCGCACTTGGTGGGCAGATAACTACTGCTGTTGGTGGACTCAGTGGCTGCACGGTGTGATACAGATGGGGTGTCCCCCTGGGCAGGGTGCTGCAGCCCCTGCTTCCTCAGCGATGCCTTCCGCAGCAGATGAGCTTTGTCGGCCACTCTCAGCTGCTGAGCTTCGGTATATCCAGTGTAACTCTCACTTGTGCATAACCCGTCCAAGGTCTTAGGACATGCTGGGTTTGCAGAGCTGGGATGGAAGCTGATGCCACGCTGTGGAGTTTTACTGTCAGGAGAAATACATGATACTCAGTCTGTGTCAATGGTGAATCAGACCATCGACCTGGTTTAAAAAAAAAAAAATCTTTGGGAAAGAAGGAGAAGGAAAGGTGTTTTGGTGTTGCTCCCTGATGCGTTTGAAAGCATGGCAGTGCAGGTAGCTCTTGTGGCACTGCTGCAGGGTGGTGTGACGCGGCCAGCAGCTGGGAATGGGGACAGCGACAGACAACGGTGGCTTTCATTGCTCTTGCCACCAAGCCATGGGATGAGAGAGCAACCACAAAGTCACTTCCTAGAGGAAACCCAAAGTCTTGCTAAGAATGATCTTAGCAAAATGAAGATTTACCGGCAGTATTAATCACTCATCATGTCCTGCCAACTCTCGTGTGTATCGTTCACCGGCATCAGGCCCTAAAATAAACCAGGCAATGCTACCTCCCTTTGCAAAATGGAAATGAAAGACTAGTGTTCACAGTGTCAAGAAGAAACAGAATAAAATATACATCTTAGTTATACTTATCAGTCCAGCCAAAGTGCTGAGGAGGAGCGGGGATTCATACCCATTTCATCATGAGGTGTTAAATTAGTGAATAACAGCAGAAGAAGCAGGTAGATACAGGGCCAAAGTCAGCTCTAAGCTTTTGCTGTGTAACCCCAGCAAAGTGCAGTGGAATTGAAAAGAACAAATGATTGTGAAATTTGGTATTTGGTCTCTAGATGCCCATTGCCTGACAGAAAATGTTCTCCATAGCCATTTTCCCATTAGAGAAGTAAAATAAGAACAGTGATGAAGGGGAGCAATGTGGCTTATTAGAAAGAGTATTGCACTAAGAATCAGAATAGCAAATTCTGGTTCTTGTTCTGTCTCTAATTTCCTGCGCTACCTTGGGACCCCCTGTGCCATTTATCTATACCTAATTTCCGAACTGGAAGATGGATAATTATCCACTGATATCAGAGTGTTATGCTGGGGCAGGTTTAATAAACAAGCTCCTCTATAGACAACCTTGCCTCTTTTTTTGAGGCCTTTCTCATGTGTGTTAACACAAATTCCCTGTTTTTATAAATCTTCTGGCTTAATAAAAGCAGAACTTTCTTCTAATTGAAGTCACATTAAAGTTAGTGATTCATTTCACAGCAGCGTTTGTGTCAACTTGTGTGGTCAGGACGCGGGTGCCGCTCTCAGACATTGGTATGTAGTAGGGCAGGTGAGTGGGGAACAGTGATTCCCCCAGTCAAATAACAGAGTTTCTCTGGGATGAGGAGTAGGAGAAGGCAATATACTTGTTTGTGTCTCAAGTTATGTAACCATTAAATCTCTCTTCTCATCTCTCTCTCCCTACTCCCTCCAGAAATCTGTTATTGAAAGGAAGGAAAAGGGAAAATGTTTTTAAATGGGCAAATTGAGAAATTCACAGTGTTGCAAATAGTCTGTGAGCAGGATAGAGTTGCCTAGGGCTCTTTTATGAGTCTCACATGGGGCTGTAAATCAATTTAGAATCGTAGAAGTAAGGCATAAACCAGAAAACTCTGTGTGTGTGTCAGCTGTGTTCTGTACAAATGGCTGATATTGTAAATAGTGTTTATTGCAAATCCTGTTGTGACCCATTTTCTAATGTAACTTGGTTAATTTTTCTTGTGACACAAAAAATAAGGTCCAGTGTTTGCTGCTGTATATAAAGTGTCGGTTCTTCATTGTTTTGAACACTGAATGCATTACTGAGTACCTCCAAACAGAGCTACTTTTAATCAAAAACAATTTAAAACCAAGACCATTTTTTTTTGCTTAATAAAACCCAGACAATTTAAAGAACTTCTGCTATTTCTCCTGTACAAACAACTGCAAAGTACTGAGGCTTATGCCTTTGTTTTTCCAACATACCAGACTATACAGTAGAAAACATTTTTCCAAGGCATTTTTAGGTAAATACAGGACTTTTGTCCACCTCCACTTTGGGTGAGGATTTGGGCTGCTGCCTGTTGGAGAGTTTAAACATCCAAATAGACCCGTGCCTTCTAGTGGGTCTTCTTTCCTTTTTATCATTTTCTGCTTCAATAAGAAAATCTGGGGCAATTGTTATGTTTAATCTAACAGAATATTATTTGTATGAGTATCTTCTGGTAAGAAGACAACTTCAGAATGATCTTCCCCAAAACAGGTCTGAAGAAGAACATCCCTGAGCACAGTGGGAGCATGGATCTGGTTGCTCAATCTCCCTTTGGTTTCCTCCTGCAGAACAGTTCAGGGTGTGGGTAAACTGGACTACTACACACATCCTAGATATGCAGTATATAACCAGGCTTGTGGACCAGTCTAAGTCCACAGTAGTAAAGGGAAGTCTGTGGGGCAGCAGTGCAGAAATAGCAGAATTTGGGACTGTGAAATTCCAGAAGTAGTTTGTTGCATTTTGAACAGTTTTAAGAGATTTTGATGCAATAGGTAGATGTCTCATCTGCAGAGCCCAAAGTCATGAACCTCCGAATGAGGAGAATTCATTGATGTCGCAAGGTAGTTTTTGGGTTTTTTCCTCAGTGCAGATTTTGACCTGGAATCCCGAGATACAATCAAATTGAAATCATGTCTGCAATAGTACACCCTACTCAAGGTGCTTCTCTTCACTGGGCTGGGGAGAAGGAATGAAATTGCAGTCCGTGCATCACAGAGCATTCCTCAATGGCCTCTCCGAGTGGAGCAGGCAGCAGCTCTCCCCATGATGAAGACAGTGCAGCCCAACCCTAATGCCAGGGTTCAAGAGGGACTAAGGTTCCTCTCATAGGGAGGGAATAATCTGTTACAGCAGTGGAGGTTCACGAGAGACGGGAATTCGCAGCCTGCCCATCACCATGACCAGCTTCTGGTGGTGTTGACCACAGAATTGTGAGCGCACTTGTAGTTGCACTGAATCATACTTTGCACTGAAAGTTTAATTTAATGGGCTTTGAAGCAAAATATTTCAAACAGCTCTATGTATTTCTCTATCTAGGCAAAAAGTTTGAGCACACTTCTTCCCCTCACGGAGAGCGCTTTCTCTTTTCCAGCTGTCAGAACATAAGGGTCATTTGAGCATTCTTGTCAAGTTTTCCAGATGCTTGTTTTGAATTGATGGGTTTGAACAGGAGCAATTTGTTATGCTGGCACTTCCCCCCTCCAACTGCACAAAGAGTCAGCCCTTGCAGATACATTATCATGTCTTTCCCTGAAGAAGCTGCTCTTCTTAAGATAGAACGAATGAGCTGGAAGATTTTAGGTCTGAACCAAAGGTCAAACCTGACTGATAGCTGCAAAAGGGAATGGGGATGTGTAGACTGTTGCCTGGGTGGTAGATAATTCTTGCATGCATATGTGTGCAGATAAGGCTAGATACATTATTTGACACTTTGACTGAAGTATATTTCTTTCTCTGTTTTGGAAATATTTTTTTAATGATTGGAAGGAAGCTTCAATATCAAAGTGTAAGGAATACAGTGAAGTAGTATAAAAGCGCTGAAGTTTTCTATTATTTTGGTTACAATTTGCAGAAATCCTGGCTTGTAAAATTCAAGCTGTAAATCTGTTTTCCATATATGCTTTCATTCAGCATCTTGTGGTACTACTCCCCAGTATGTATATACTCACTGAGTGTAAATATGCGACTCCTGGAGAAGAGAGGCAAATGGTGTGGCAGGCAGTGCTGGCCAGGCATGCCCAGGGTGGAGGAATGACCGTGGTGGCTGAGCAGGAGGGAAGAGGTGGTGGGAAGTGAGGAGATGCCATCTACTGAAATGCTGCTTTCATGTTGATCTTGTCTGGTCAAGGGGATTTCCACATGGAGAGAAACATTAGCTCCATTAGTATAGAAACCTGTGTACAGATACAAAAAGATATATAGCTCACCAGAGCTACTATTTAGATCCAAAGGAAAATAAATATGAAAAAGAAATTAGGCCTAATTTGAAAGAGTCATACCAGGCATGTGATCTGTGTCTGGACCAAACCTTAAGACTCATATAGGTAATGCATTAACTAGCTGAGAAGGAATCTGCAAACTCCTGCTGAGAAACCTGGTGTCAGATTTGTTGGGTGATTAGACAGATAATTAAAGCATTATGCGAATGTTTCAAGCGATTATCAGGTCAGCTACACTGCAAGAAGGTTCTTGGCAGCTGAGGGTAAAAGTGAATGTTGTATATGGCATTTCCATCCTGCTTTACCCTTGTTTGACCAGAGATTTATGACTAATGTCAAGTACGTTCAAGTGGAAACAATTTTACAGGCATAACAGTAAGATAAAAACTTGGAAACGAATCTTATGCTTGTATTCCAAAAATCGTTACAGGTCACATCACTTAAGGAGGAGTCAGAGCCTCTGCCACTCAAAGGAGTGACAAATCTATATCTTCATAGTAAGGCTCATGCTTGCTGGCTACCAGGGTTAAATGTGATTTTGATCTGCTCCTGGTATTTCATCAGTTTGTGCTATTTCCCATAAGGGGCAGTGTATTTGTGTGTTTACAAAGAAATAAATATAGGTAGAAATATCAAAGTAGATTGTCCAGAAGTTTTGAATTCAGTGAGTTAGCTCTTCAGAGAGCCTGCAAAGCCATAATACAAAGGAACTGCACAAGCCTTTACGGTTTTTGGTTTCTGTTCCTGTCTTCATGAAGCCTCCTGTTGTCCCTGCCATTAATATAGTGTGAAATGCACCAGGATGAGCTGTCCCAAGACCTGCAGTAAAACAAGAACGCAGCCGCTGAACAGCAACCATAGGGTAGATTTCCAGATGCATGCAAAGTGGAATCAAAAGTTTCCAGCTTCACTGTGAGGCAACCTCAGCATTTTTCTTCTGTTTTCCTCAGTTCCTATACTTGATTCCATCTCATACAAAGTCTAATTCAAAGCCTGTGGTAACCTTTCTGCTACTTGGGATGACCTTAGATTCGACATTATTTGCATATATTTGTCAGAAAAAGGTGTATGAAGGTTAAATTGATGCCAAGATTAGCTGAACTGGTTTTTCAGTCCAGTACTTACTGAAACATCTCAAATTACCCACGCAGAATTTAAACAGGGAACAAGCTAACTCAATTCCTAAACCAGTTTGGAAAGGAATGCATATCTATGCCTGCTTCCTGAATATTGGAATTTTTCTGCTCCAGTGGCACCTTAACACTAAATATGTGTCCATACTGTTAATTACTTTTGCTTTGCAGTCTGATCTTTGCGTAACTAATTTTTGAGTTGCATTTGAAACAAGAGGTAAGTGACCTATCAGGCTTGGAGATGACTGTGAACGTGAAAAGGATTGCTTTTCCAAACAGTCCTGATTGAATGGACTTAACCTAGCTACAAGGAATGTGACAGCCCTCTAATTCTGGTGCTTGTAATGAGCTGCCTCTGTGACATCTACTCAATTGGATAGACATACTAAAAAAATGAAAGTAACTTTCCTCAGGCCATGATGACTCAGTTAAAAATGGTGGTACTGAGAAGGTTGTAAAAGTGGCCTGGGAAGTGATAACATTAGCTCTTCTGGGCTATTGCACAGCCTCATTTATCCTTTAATGATTCTTGTGTTTTCCAAACCTGTGTGCAATTAATATTACTTAACAGACATGGGAGCATTCATTGGACATTTGTTCAGCAAATAAAATATTTTTAATAGCCGTGATATAAAACTTTAAGCAAATGAGTTTCCCTGATAATATTCTCTTAATCAAAGTAGATATTCTCAAATGTGCACATTAAATTTTTGACTGCAGATATCACCTTTAATGTATGCTTCGGTGGCTGCTGGGGGCTGAAAAAAAATCATTACTAATTGATATGCCTTAATGGCCTGAGAGCTTTCAGAGTTGGATGAGCCCAAGAGAAATGCTGAGAGGTAGATATTTGATTCTAATTATGCCTGAGTAGGTACAAGCAAAAAGTAGAACCATCATGACAGCTATATCATTGTCAAATTGCTATACCTCAGGTTTTCTACTAATTTGACACTATTACAAAACATTGCTTCAATGAACCCATGAAAGGCAAAGTTAGATAAAGGATAGAAGCATAGAAAAAAAAGTCTGTGCTGGTATCTGTATTTGCCAAGACAGTCACTGGAGAGAAAAGGGGTCTGGGATTTGTAAACAATCTGCTAATTAGCGCACAGTATAATTTTATTCCATCCCATGTCCTGAATATCTAATAAGTTTTTAAGAATCCAGATGTTATGAAATTTTCATTTAAATGTGATGATGTAGCATGTGAGCAATGGGTGTGTTTATTCCCCATCCCGGCTGCATTGAGCCCTTCTGCAGTTCTCACCCAACGCTGCTCTCAACACGCCTTGTACAGAATGTGAGAGAATGAGAACAATTAAGATACTTCTGGTTATTTTTTCAAGTGTGAACCACATGAAATGGTTTATTCACCTTTAAAAACTTGTTATTTGTAGCCTAAGCCATATCCCTAGTTTTCACAGTGATCTACTGAGTTTCTAACAGTTATCAAAGGCACGTTTTCCTTACTAAGAGGGGAACAGGAGTGGCATTTTCAATGGGAACTGGGTTTTTATTGGGGGTCTGCTTTAGCATCAGGGTTCAGGACCTGTGGCTTTCATCTTATTTTCCACCTTCAGTAACATCTTTGATGAGACTTAAGGGAAAAAAGTACCATTGCTGGTAAATACATGACACTGCATGTGTGAGTGAAGCAGAAGGATCAATACGTAACCCTCTTTCCAACCTATCTTTTATTATTTGCAAAATATATTTGTGTTTTATTCAGCAGTAAATGTGCTTTTCCTTATGAATTTATTTTGATGACTTGGAGACTCTCGTTATACAGAGCTAACAATTTCTGTTTATGCCATGAAACTGCTAGATCCTGGAAAGTGCTTGGTGTTCAGTCATGCATTTGCTTGTACAGAAACAGTGTTGGTGATTAAGCAAAGGATTAAGAAAACTTGGAAAGCAGTATACAAAAATTCAGAGAGGATAAAAAAAGTCCAAGCATACTTTCTTAACGAGTTCTTTTAACTGGGACGAGCCAAGGCCAAACCAAGTGGCCTGAGGTAAAGGCAGAGACCGAAATGAATGTTCGGAGCAGGATCCTGAGCGCTCTGGAGGATTATATGACCTCAGGGCAAGAAAAATACGGATTATTTTTGTCTGGATCTGGTAATGCTCATGCTGCCTAAATCCAGAGGTTTATGTAACTATCTAAACCCAGATTAATTGTGTTTAGAAATTCTTACAAAAAACAATGTCTGTTTTGCTCTCACTGATAAGAACAGAGATTTTATCTTCTGAAATGTACAGTTGAGGGACACTATCGATAGGTTAGTTTTGTAAGTGTGAATTTGATTTGTGTACATGCATAAGAAAGCTCAGAGGGCCAAACTCCTTGTAGATTTAGGAAGTCACACCATGAGAAATTGTGAGACTATTTGAAATTTGCCTCAAAACTGAGGACATGGCAATTTATGCAGAAGTCACAATTTCCTCAACCCATTGAGGAAAAGGAGATTTTTGGAATTTTAGCAATTCCCCACTGTCATGTCTTGTATGTGTATGGATTGCAAAAGAATAGGAAGCTGCCACTAAAAGTGACTTTAAGGGTTGTTGCAGTGAAATTGTGCACCTTAAAGGAGGAAAGGACTGAGCAGATAGAGATTGTTGGTGGACCTTGTATCTGTGTGCTTAGGGAGCAAAAAAAAAAAAAATTGAGTGTTTGTGTGGGCTGATGCTCTCCTGGTGTCTGGTCATGGGGGGAAAGCTGCATTGACAAAGAAGGTATTGCACAATGAGCATCTACAGTTGTATCTGCAAGGGGTTCAAACTTGTGCATGTAACAGTTTAATACAATGTTAGCTGTGAAATTTTGGAGCACTCCATGTATTTTGCAATAAATTTCATACTTTCCTGTTAAATTCCACATCATGGATGATCAAAAATAATCTTTTGTTAAATTCACGATACAGTGGTGATAGATCTCAAATGCGTCTGGTTCTTTGTGGAGGAAGATAAGACAGGAATAAGATCAACATTCTCCACAAGGTAGTGTATTTTATTAACAGATCTCTTGGCAAGGATGAATTGAAATAAATTATGCAAAAAGATGTGTGCTAGTAGAGGTGATTTAAGGCAAAGAGAAGGGCCTGCCTAAGGAGATGGAGAAGGGGGCTTCATTCCATCGTGCAGGGTGTGTAGCTGGTGCTGGTGTCCACGGGGCTGCGCAGAAGGGGCCACACACTTGTTCTTTGCAACAGGGATGTGCCACATTGGCTCACAGCTGAGGTTCTCTGTTTGCTCTGACCTTGGTATCATCCCAGCTAGTTTTATAAGCACAAAAACCAAGGCAAAAGATGGTGGTAACAGCACTGTCAACAATAAGCTTTGTTCTTTCAAATTGTGCTGATTCCTGAGGTTAAGATCACGCTGTAGGAGGGGTGAAAGGGAAGGACTTGCAACCATGCCAAAATACCAGCTGGAGTAATGACAGCTGCCTGTTTCATAGTCACCTCCCCCCTCTCTTTCCAGTCCCCACTTTTTTCTTCATTCCTTATTTGCTCTCCTGCAGGAATCCCCCTTCTCCTGCTCTTGTTATTCCTTACCCTGTCCCTCCTCTCCACTCTGAACTGCTGAAGAGGATCATTTTCTTCTGAGGAGAGAAACGAGTGGAAGCAGGCTTCTCAGCTGCTGGAGACTTACCTACCTGCCTGAAAAGCTGGTGCTAAGTGGAATTTGTTGATTTAATACTATTTACGCCTGGGCAGGTGTAAATACAGACAAAAATTACATGAATGTGGAAAATCAGGGTCACTGCCTTTTGGTTAAGATATTTTGCAGTGATTTTTAATGTTTTGGTGTGGATTTACTGATATCTTGTCTGCTTTCTGGCATTTATTGACTTGCTTGTGTTCACTACATCCAATTTACAGCTCTTCACATGGCCAGAACGTAGCAGTAAATGTAGTGCGTTAAATCAGTGAGCTGGATACTGTTCTTTATTAAACCAACAAATCTGGATTAATTCTGGTCTTTGAAAGTGTTTCTATTAAACAAAAGACCAGTTAGCCCAGTGTCTAGAAAATGCCTTTTGATTGATTGCTTGTATAAATGCTTTAAGCTTTTCTCTCCCAAAGCCCAGCCAGAATCTCTCTTTGCAGAAAACATA
>NW_009205574.1:13573-20912 GCF_000690835.1 Fulmarus glacialis
ACATATTTTTTTCCCTTTTTTTTTTTTTTTTTTTTTTTTTAAGATGGATATTTATATGAACTGTTCTTGCCAAATTCTTTCTGTGCCTGCTTTGGAAATTTTTATAATGGTCTGAGTCTATTAGAAAGTGATGGAAAGCTGCATTTTCATAGCACCACATTAATATGTGGCCATGCCTCTGTTTTTCAGATGACGTATGTGTTGGTTTCTTTTTTCCCCAAGTACAATCTAGTTTAAGGTAATACCATTAACAAAAAAAAAGAAAAGAAAAAGACATTTGATAAAGAGTTGTTGTGGATAGAAGTTGTGCTTGATGGTGTGGGTGGAGGTGTTTGAAGTGCTAATTTTTTTTTTTTCCTGGGATACTGGTGTGACAGAGAAGGTGTCAAGTTTTGATAACTGGAAACTGCAAAACCGAATGTGAGCTTCAGCCTGTGTTTTGGTTGATTGTAACATTCTTACTGTCACCCCAGTCTCTTTTCTTTCTTTCTTCATTCTGGTGTTCAGACAGTTTGCCAACAACTTACATTACATGCTCTCTCATGAGGGTGTCAATTTTTGTAAGATAGCTGCAGAGTGAGTATGTAACATACTGATTTTCTTCTTTAAGTTAAATACCCACTGCCAAATTAATGTTTTTTTTAATGGAGGCTATTTTTCAGTTGCAGTTTATTTTTATAATGTAGGGAGAAACAAAACCTGTTTTTTACGCCTTGAAAAGTGCTTTGTATTTGTCAAATGTTGTTCTGTCACATATTTGCTCTGTCAAATGTTATGTGTGTATATCTACTCTGTTTACAGCAATCTTCTAAATCACTTCTTCAATGTTCAACCCATGTTGATCTTACTTCCCAAAATATTTGCTAAATGAAACATACTGTTTACAGAGAGTAGCTCCTAAACGTGTGGATTTAATTTATTTCTGGGCAATTTGGGGTTTTGTTGCTGTTGGGAAACATAAAGAGTATAAAGCTCCCAAAGCCTGGATAGGAATCAGCTGTTCCTAAGGCCACTGTCAGTATCAATAGGGCAAGCTGGAAAGGAGTTACTAAAAGGTGTATTTCTGTGATCTTTACTAATGAGCTATATGTAGAAAACCTGTTTAGAAACCATTACTATATTACAGAGCTTGCCTTGATGGCACTGCAAATTTTCAAAGGGAGTTGGGTAAGCCTTTCATAGAAATGTCTTGCAGACCATCTTGAGAAGATTGCCAGCCCCTAATCTAGCATATTGGGCATGACTGTGTTGTATGGCAGGGAGGAAAAATATAAACAAAAAACATGGGAAAAGCCTTTCTGGTGTCTTAAGAATCTGTCTTAAATTTCAGCAGCCATTCATATTCTTGTTTTTAGTCCTGTGTTGCTTCACTATCCAGAAAATTAAATTGTATATGATGTGAAAGGGACTTGGTGTTTTAGTATTTGCTAATATTAGGCAGTTAACCTCTCCACATGTGCGAGGAGCAAGGGAGGAGATGTGTGTTAGTCTCACAGGGTGTATGTAAAATGTATATATGTAATTGGGTAATACATAAACTTTTCCCAGGACAATAAAAAAACTCAGCTATGACAACAAATAAAACTCCCTTGCCAAGGTGAAGTCACCTCCCATAGAAAAACAACTCCTAAACTGAGAGTTATTCCTAATGAGAAAACTGTGTTCAGTATAGGAATTGTGTTACTACACTGAATAGTGGCAGGGACAATCCCAGAAGCAGAAGCTGCCGATGAGATTAGTTAACACATTGTTCTTTTTGGTAGAAGCACATCAGGTACTGCCGTCGCAGATCTTGCCAAGAGGGTGGCAAATCTTCATCTGACTTTTGTGGGCTCGGCCTTATTGCTGCCGAACGTGCAAGTAAACCACCGACCGAGTGCAGAACTGTGGGTAAGTTACTTGTCTGTCGTGGGACCTGCAATCTCTCTCTCCCTTAAAATAGAGGTAACAATGCTATGTGACTAAACATATATATGTACATTAACAGGTAATGATGTGCTTTGAGCCATGCTGATAAAAAGAACTGTTATAGCGAATTTTTAAGGTTATCAACAGAACGTGTTTAATATATACTTTTGTATGGGTTCTCCTGGTATTACATTTTCCATAGCAACAGGTCATTAAATTCTACATAAAGATGTTTGTTTTGCATGTAGCAAATACATATAAAAAGTCACAAATGTCATAATTCAGTGTTTTTCTTGAATGTGCATATTCTGGACATGCCTGCAGAGTGCCCACTAATTAGGGTAGAAAAAGTTAAATTGATTATGATCATTAGAGGTGAAAATGCCTTCTTCTGTCAGCTGCAGAAAAGATTAACTTCTTTTTAACAAATGTATTAAAGTTCTGCACAATTTCTTGTGCTATTTACTTAATTATACATCACAATTAGGTAATTACAAGTCATAACGATGTGATTATGTGTATTTGCTCAAAATGTACAATTAGATGCAATTACACTCTAAGAAAACGGAAAAATTTTAAGGGCTAAGTTAGTAAATTCACAAAATTTGGAGCTCGTTAGCACTGAAACATTTACTCTAGCTTGCCAAACAGGGAGCACAGAGATGTAGGTGGCTCTGATTCAAGGTGCTCCTACTGACATGAATTAACATGAAAATGTCTTGATGAAAAAAAAAAAAAACCACAACACATTTACAAAGATATTCCAGAGACCATGATTTGATTGTTTCATTATCTATGTGTGAAATTTTAGGTACAATTTGAACAAGTCTCATCTTGCCCATGAAGAAGAAAATATCACATTGTACTCATGGTGTGAGTAACCTCACGCAGAGCGAAGCTTGCAGAAATCAGGTGACATTTTTAAACAATGTTAGATTTTTCTTTTTTTATTTTCACTTCTGTACTCTAACAGCCCCAAGGCTAGATGAACCACATTTTCCACAGTTCTGTGCAATCCGAAGGAACAGAATTGCATTTTGTTCTTTCCTGTGCTGAACCCTGGGATTCTCCCACAGGTCCTTGCCTTCAGCTACCGGACATTTGAGAAAAACATCCAATATTACGCAGTTTGCACTAAAGTTGCTAGAAATGGCTACTCAGTAACTGTGCTGATAAATCATACAAGTGAAACTTGTTTTATTTTTTCATGTAATCACAGGTCCCTAGTCCCATTCAGTTTTCTTACTGCATTTTTCTCCCTTTGTGACAGCAGTTCCGAGGACAGAGGTATGGGATTAATAAAATGGTATTCACATTGTTCTGCACCAACCTGCGGCTCTCTTAACCACTCTCTTTTTGCCAATGTGCTCTAACCCTGTCACAGAAGGACCCGCTGTACCTGCTGGATGGTAGCTATTTAATCCCTGCTTTTCCTGCAAAGGTATCATTTGTGCAGTGAAATGTAGGGACTCTTAGTGCTTTTAAACACAGTGTGTGGCCTTAATAATAGAAGTAGTTGAGGAAGAGTTGTTGGGGTTTTTTTAATGCACTTCAGCTGTAACTTTGCTTTATTTGAGAATTATATATTTAATTAAGCCCACATTTTGTGGCTTTTTCTTCCAAGTTGATAGGCTTTCTATCTGCAAATATTGTTCTTCCACTTTGCCTAATATAAACAGGTCTCTCTTATCCTCGGGAAACTATTCCCTCTTTGTTACCTCCTCTCTGTCATGATGTTTCCCCTCCCTGTGCTCCACTATTACTTTAGGAGGGAGTTACATCAATATATTGCTTTCTCCATTTTCTCCCTAGGGATATACCTCTTTTATCTTGGGCAAGAACTGATTTTTCTGGGGTTGTTTCTGTTTCCAGACAATAGGCCTGGAACAGCAAGGATACCAGTTCCTGGAATAGAAAACTAATTCTAATTAATCCTAACCAACACACCATGTTAAAACCACTTACTGTTTTTAGCTAGAATTCACAAACTGCACATAATCCCACTGTTATCAGTACAGTTATCTGTTTATTATTATGAAGTATTATAAGTAGTATAAAAATTATTCTGTAAAAAAAAAAAGTGTTTATTTAATTATTTTCTAGATTTGTTTTGACTATGTTTGTCCAGTGCTAGCTGCTTTGTAGTTAAATAATGTATTCCACAATTACATCCTCATTTGCTGTTTTCTAAAGAACTGAAATTGCTTTTTAAATCAACAGGAGACTAGACTGAACAAAGAATAAAGGATTGAACCTCACATCTGGAAAATTTTCTGCTATCTTGCCTTCATAAATAGGAAGCTCAGCTACATATTCTTCTTCTGGTTCCCATGGTGAACACATCAATGTTTGTATCAAGCAGATCATCAACAGTTTTGAGCTGATGGATGTTCAAAACTTCAGTAGTGCAAAGCCTACCCAGACTTGCCAGATATGTCACAGCAGAAAACCTGCACACAAAGTAACAGGCATTAAAGAGGTTTTTCTAGCCAATTTTTATTGGTTTGCAATAAGAAGAGTCTTAGAAATACACTAGAACATGGCAGGCATGTTCTGGTAACAAATAATACATTTTACTAATATTGTGGAGTCCCCAAAAAACAAATTCCAACAGTTGTAACTGTGCAGCTGAAGTAAGGAGGAGCTTGAGAACATACCTGACACTTCATAAAATACTAGATGAATGAGTGGGTGCCTACGTCCCTAAAATACCTAAAAATTTTCTAAAGGAGATGTCCCTGGTATTGCATTGAAGTGGAGGTGCTGGGAAATGTCTGAATATGGCATTTAACACAAATTGAGTTTGCACAAACTGAGCATGTGGTGCTGTTAATGACTCAGACATGTATGTATGCTTAGTATATTGATAAAGGAATTAACTCTGTCATAACTGCATGGTAGAAGATGATTGCCAATAGGAAAAGATACAATTTAATCCAGAAGAAACTAGATGCATGTTTATAGAAGAGTAAAGTTCTAGCTGCAGAAACAATTCGGGTCTCTCTGATGAGCAACATTATGCGTTTACTAGCACTCAGTGGAATTTTTAATATACCTCTGGTACTTCCCAAAATAAAGAAACTTGCATGGAAATGCACTGCAAAATCACAGGTTCTGGATGAGCGTGGCCCTGGTGTGGGAGGTAGGCTTTGGGGCTGCCAGGTATGGCCAGTTGTCAGGCACGTGGGATTTGGTGTGGGATGCGGTCCTTGGAGTGCCGGTGTTTTGTTGGGACAGAGATGCACCCGGGAAGGTGCAGACCCTCATGGAAGCAGCTTATGACAGGCAAAAAGCCATATAGGCAAAATATATTTTGCCTGGAGAGGGAATAGAGCACCTCTAGCTTCTGAGATCGGGGGTACTCCTTTTACCCTTTGCCTTATGCTTTTACAAGTATTTTACCCCTTGACATGTACTCTCTAAGCAACTGTTTTCCCCTGTTTATTTTCCAGCTCCTTTAGCTTCTCACTTAGACTGACCAACAATATTTTTATTGTTATAAGCACAGACAAAATAAGCTCTTTAGGAGAACGTTGTCAGGATGCTCTTGCCTTGCTCTTCCAGAATAAGTCACAGGCTAGAGGCATTTCCAGCAATGGGGGCAAAGCAAAGCTATTCATAGCCGAGTACATCTCCATTTCAGAAGGACTGGAAAATGAAACAATTCATGATTTCCTTTCCTTTTCAGTATTCTTCAAAGAGCTTGGAAGATTGTGATTTCTTGAACCTTTAAATTTGAGACAAAGAAATCTTGTCTACAGCATGTTTAAAGTCGTCTTTTCATCTCTTACAATTATTATTATTATTTTTTAAGATTTATTCCTTTCTTCAGATCTGGGAAACTAACTCTTAGCTGTGAGAGGTATATTCTTGTCTCAGCAAATGTGTCACGCTATCTGCCAGTTCTCTGTTCTAGGGCAAAAGAAGGAGGACCTTTTTTTAAACATGGCCTCTGGTTTGTGAAGTTTTGGATTTTGGGTGCCCTACTTGAGATATTTCAGATTTTATTTTTACAGATGTTACAGTGGCCCCAGATACCAAGAACCTGGATGGAGTATTCGATACTCAGCATCTGTGAAAAGTCAGGAATCAAGATCAGCTATCACTGAGAATTTTGACCTTCTGACTCCCTAATATGTACTGAAAAGGAAAATAAAAGGTTGAAAAATTCTTCTTAAAAAAAGCTAGATTTAGCGATTCCAGATAATCCTACGATGATTTATATGAAGTAGATACTCATTCATCACTTTTCATATTACAGAAATACCAGCAGTGGAAATTACAGTGAAATTTATTCTACTGCTGTCTTGCAATAATACTGAGAATTGCATTTATTTCATCTTGTAAATGGCTGCATTCTGCACTTGTTTAGATGAAACAGGTATAATATGCAAGGGAAAAAGGACAGGATTGTTGCATTATTGTACAATGCTAGTTGATTTTTTTTTTTTTTTCTGAGAGGTTGTAATGTACTTTTAAATAATCTATGCACAGCTATGGTGAGTCAATCAAAAAATGTTACGTTGTCCTGCTAAGTCCTTAGACAACAAGATTCAGGCATGTTTAAATCTAAATCAAAGGTTAATCCATACTTGGTTATTTGAGAGAGCTAAAACACAGTAATTCATTTTCTTTATGGATTAAACATGCTGAGCATAGTAACCAATATGTTACTGAAATTTGGTTTCTATTTTCCATTAGCTCTGACAACACAAGGACCAGTACATGAGGTGTCAGAGGTTTTCAGCAGATTCTGGCTTGTGCCATAAACGTTTAATGTAGCTCATTAGCACAAAGCCTAGCATTAAGAATCGTGGGGTAAGCAATACGTTTACATGGGAATATTAAAGATATACTTCATGTCAGTTTGCACTTCCATTTTCCCAGTAACAAATGCATGTTTGTGTTTAACACTTGTCTATAGGTGGCAGCAACTCCAATGCTTTTATAGGCTGCAATTAAGCCCAGAAAGTTGTGCAAGGAAAGTTTAGCAGCTTCTGCATGTCCTGATGTCACTGCACACCCCTTGGAGATGTGTACAGCAAAGAGGTGGGGAAGATACGTGAAAACGGAATTATCTTTCAAATAACTGTGTGGTGGGTTGACCCTGGCTGGATGCTACTCTATCACTCTCCTTCTCAGCTGGACAGGGGAGAGAAAATATAACAAAAGGCTCGTGGGTCGAGGTAAGGACAAGGGGGATCACTGACCCATTACTGTCATGGGCAAAACAGACTCAACTTGGGAAAAAAATTCATTTAATTTATTACCAATCAAATCAGAGTAGGATAATGAGAAATAAAACCTAAATCTTAAAACACTTTTCCCCCACCCCTCCCTTCTTCCCGGGCTTAACTTCACTCCCGATTTTCTCTCCCTCCTCCCCGCAACGGCGCAGGGGGATGGGAATGGGGTTTGTGGTCAGTTCATC
>NW_009205575.1:0-4743 GCF_000690835.1 Fulmarus glacialis
CTGCATCACCTCCTGCCTTTCCCTTCTCCCATGGCTTTCAGAGAAAATGTGCTTTCCTACCTACTGTTTTCCAGGATCTCAGGCAGCTGATCGAGCCCTGCATTTTTTTCTTGCTTCCTCCTTGTCTTCTGGAGCTTCTCTGAGATGCAGCGAGGCTGCCTCCTGAGTCAGTACAGGTCTCTTGAGCCAAACTCCTGCCTCTCAGCCTAGACTTGCCGCTTACTGGGACTGCTGCAGACAAGCCTCGTTCTGTGCGTGGCTCTTCTGAGTCTCTCAGCTGAGGGAAGAGCATGGTAAGGATTTGAGGGAGACCTTTGACTCAGAAAGCAAGCTGAAGACCACTCACCTGTGCTGCAAGCCTGGGGACTGGCATGACTGTCCCTTGCCTCCTCGTCTCTGAGGGGAAGCCGGGCTGCCCCGGCAGGATGGAGCAGGCTGCTGCCCACCCTCCTCGTCCCCCAAAAACCTGTTCTCTAAGCTACTGATAAAACGTGATAAAACCAGTCTCTCGGCAGGGCCCCTTCTACAAGATGGCGTGGTGGGTCCCTTCTCTACGAGCTGAGGAGGAAGAAATAATTTAGAGTTACAGGATGCAACTGTAGATCTTGACTGCAACAGAGCACATGGTCACGCTAAATCAAATGACGCTTCTGGAGGAGTGCTGTGTCGTGCCAGGCTGCTGCAGGCAGCAGAGCTGGTATAAGGTTCCCGGTAAGGTGCTCTCAGCACGGCAGGGTTGCTGTGCGGAGTTTGTGATAGTGTTTCCCAAACCCTGAGTATTAATTGCAGGGATGCAAAGTAGGAAATAGCTAACTGCTGTGTCAATGCATTGTGTCACGTTTGAATCCCTGATCAACTAAATAGCTAACTGCTGTGTCAACACATTGTGTCACGTTTGAATCCCTGATCAACAACCAAACCTTGTTTGATATTTAGAGACTAAAAATAGCGTATTCCTCCAAGGGCATGGAAAGTATCCTTTCATTTAAGCTGCACATATGCAAACTTTCAGTTTATCATGGCACCACTGTTACACCTTCTGTGTTCTGCCTTAAAGACTGAGCTTTTTGCTGCCCAAGCCCTTTCCTCACGTTATACCTTAGCAAAGATCCCTGTGTTGTTGAGAGCATGCAAGCTCTCTGTCAGCCTCAGTGACTCACGATTAGTATGGCAAGCCATACAAAAAAATGAATTGGGTTTTGGATCTCTCAGGATAGAAGATAATATAATCCCATTGTAAAAAAATGGTATCTTCATCTGTTCTTCCCTGCTAGTTTCCAATTCTCTGTTATTGGGCTTTACAAATCCTCCACATTTCCTTTCATTTAATTTCTGGCGATTGTGAAGCTATTCCTGTGCTGACACTTGAATAGCAGATGTGCTAATATCTGCATGTATCCCCTTAATCCATGCATAAAAAAGCAAACTGCTGCCTTTTATTTTATTGTGTGCTAGTCCACAGTGATATATGTCCTCTCATCTTAGCCACTGCTTCACACACACAGCTCACGGCGGAAAAGAGCTGGAGCCCAGAGAGAAAGCTGTTGAGGTGGTCATAGCTTTGGGGCTGCATCTTACAAGGGATGGAGTGGGCACATCCAGTTAGTTCCCTGGAAAAGGAGCAATGGGAGTCTGGAAAGGTGACTAAATCTGTTCTGGATGTCTGGATGGGAAAGTCAACCGTGCAGGTTAACCTTCCCAAAAATCGTGATGTATTGATATGGCACAGCCCTATGTTGAGGTTTGCTTTCCAAAGGAACTGGGAAACATTCCCTTCTGCAGCGAGGATGCGGGCTGCTCAGCTGCCTGCCATGGAGCGAGTTCTGCTAATGCTGCCTTAAATGTGTCTCTGCTTCTTCGTGCACAGCAATCTGTGTGAAAGATGCACGAGTGTGAGAACGCGCTCACACGCTGCCTCCTCCGGTGCCCCCGGTAAGCAGGAACCAGGGCTCAGCTCTGCCGGAACGCCGGCTCCTAAAGGTCCGTGAGAGCTCTGAAACGGCGACGGAGGAACCTCGGTCGGTCCGGCACTGCAGCATGCACCCGTTCATGGTGGCTACTGCAAATACCTTGGAAACTAAAGCTTCAGAAATAAAAAGAAAAACCCAAACCCCTAAACGGAGCGGGTAGGCAGTACTTCGCAATGCTGCTTCTCTAATTCTTAGGTATAAACCAACATCTGCAGCACTCTGACTGTGCTGCCAAATGGTTACATTAGGGATACACTTATCAGTCCAATATATTTTAAGGCTGAGAGCAGCAACGTGCTGAGAGCCCAGCACACCCCCTGCAATTTATGAGAGCGCTTTCCTTGGGCACATTATCTCACACAATCCTGCCGCTGACTTCCCCCTTGGGACCACTTCTGTGCTGGAAGGTTTGCAAATCTATATCTTAATTTGATACCAGCTGCTAGCAATGGAGCTTTGACACCCCTACATCATTCCTTTTCTTAGGCTACAAGCTGCATCTCATAAGCACTTAAAAGTTTTTCTAAACATATTTAGGAAAAAAATAAATCTGATTATATAATGTTTGTTAGACCATGAGGGGTTTTTACAATCTTTGGGGTTTTGAGCCTCACGAGGAAGATGGTTACTGCTGTAATTTCTACAACTTTTATATTTAGAAATAGGAAACTAAGAACATGTATGGCTGCGCTTGCAGAGAAGGAGCCAGGAGGCCTCCATGGGGCTCTTCTGCACTATGGGAACAGAAGGTTCCTCTGGCTGGAGCACAGCAATCAGGGACTCCAGTTATCCAGCACCTCCCGACCGGAGCTGGCACGTCACAGGCAGATGCAGCCAGAATTGTTAGCGGTTCCTGGAGGCCTGCTCAAGGTGACAGTGCAGGAGGGCACGGCTGCAGACATCTGATGCAGATGCATCAGGCCATGCACCAGGTTACCTCTCCCACGGAGGCTTCTCCCACCAGCTTTGCTCTGTGTAATGACGAATGTGCACCTGCAGAAGCCCAGCAATAGAAATAGAAAACTTGTCGTCAGAAGAGAAATTTGTAATCTGCTCACATCCTTGCAAAATTATAACCCACAAATACCAGCAAACCCACTGGCTCCACAGATTAGTCTGTTTGCTTCTTGCACTAAAGCTACTAAATCAAAAGAAACAGGTAGGAAAATCTGCCTGTAATTATTCACAAGCACTACACATGTAACTCTTAATGATTTCCCTCACTAATATTCGTGCTGTTACACTTCCCCTGCATCCAGCGTTACCCATGGCTAACACTGCGCGTGTGCACGTACCTGCCCAGTTACCTGTGTCTGCTCTGGTCTGTAACTGGAACAGCCTCTGTGCCTCACCAGAGCTGTGCGGGTACCTTTGCATCATGAAAGCTCAGAATATGTGTGTTTGGAACCAGGAAAACATTCAAGCTCCTAAATGATTTGTGAATTGCCCCTTCCCCACTGAAAAAGTACTCAAGTGTTGCTTGCACTGCAGGGGTGCAAGTTCTAAAACACCGTCTGGTGTTTTCGAAATGTATTTGTCATATCGAAAACTTATTGTTATTATAAAATAAGCATACTGTTGTATTCAGCACATAACCAAAGAATCCCTGTGTACACCAATATGGTGATATTACGCAAAAATTGTTCATAAGGCCAAACATGGCCTTGGAGGCAGTTTGGTGTACAGCCACTGTAGTTACAGTTCTCAAACACACTTTTGAAGAGTGCACATCCTTTCTGAGACAATATCAACAAGCTATGAACTTGCCTTACATGGGAAGACTAAACAAGCTCAATCTATTTAGTTTACCCAGTGAAAAAAAAATGATTTCATCACTACCTAACTACTTGCAGGGGAGATTTCTGATAGCAAAGGGCTCCTTAGTTTATCAAGCAAAGGTACAACAAGGTGCAGTGCCCGGGAGCAGCAGCCAAACAAGTCTGAAATAGAAGGAAAACAACATTTTTGACACTGAGCAAATCGAACCGTCATATGGTTGATAAGCAAGGCGATGTGGATTTTCTATCACTTGAAATCTCCCCGAAGACAGGATGCGCTTCTCCATCCGTCTGCGGCAGGGGGAGGTTCCAGCCTGCTGGCAGACTCAGCACTTACCTCTGGCTGTCCGGGAAAGAAGAAACAAAGTTAATTTTATTAACTTAAAGAAACTAGTAAATAAGAAGATTGGGCAAAGTGTCAGCTGGGAAAAGGTTTTGGGGATAGCAGGTAGGAAAAGGATGAAGTCAGTGTTTTAGCTTAAATCAACGTTATGGAACTTATGCATACATTGTAGAGTGACTTTGTGTACGTCACTTTAGACCTTGTTGCCTTTCCTTCGAGCGTACAGGAATGTGTGGGCACAGCCACTGAACTGACTCAACGGATTGCCAAACAGCCTGTTGATGTAGATCAGGAGGGTCATGTAGTAAAAACACAGTTAGTCCAGTTTAACACATGATTTTTGGTAGCAGAATCATCACTGTCTGTAAAGCTAATGTATCTGTTAGAGCTGGTTGATCCATCAAGGTATTTCGTGCATTAGTACATTATTAATGTGTAGCATTTTTCAACAAACCCTCCAACAGATGTATGTGTGGGTACATATATATTTGCAGCGTAAGCTGTGTGTGCATAAAAACATCCCCCGGGTGCTGTGCCAAAAGCTGAGCTACCCACACTAAACCATCTCGCTGCCGAACCTCCGCACCGCACGTCGGCTAAGGGCGGCCCGGGGCAGCGCTCCTGGCGCCGTGTCCCTGCGGCGAGCAGCCCG
>NW_009205576.1:0-48960 GCF_000690835.1 Fulmarus glacialis
GGTCGTCTTCCCCGCCCGTTCTTACGGCAAATATTTCAGAAAGAAACATTTGCTGATGAGAAGGCAGCTCTGCTGTTGGATGTGCTGGAGCAGCCCTAAAGTGGCCATTGCAACTCCCAGGTGGGATTATAGCTAATGCTGCTCTCCCACCCTCCCATCTGCACTTTGCTTTGGCCTGTCCGCTCTCGAGCAGCCAGTGGCCGTGCAAAGCTGTGAGGGAGAGACACCTCTGCTTCCCCATGGTGTCCCCCAGCTGTGGCTTCTCCAGGCAAAGCAGGGGCTCCATCCTTTGTGCACCTGTGTGGAGCCTTCCCAGCTGCAAACTTTAAGCCTCTGCCAATTCCTAAAGGCAGATTTCAGCTGTGCTGAAAGCAGGGGCAAAATTCCCATTGACTGCAAACAAGCAGGAGCACAGCCAATGGCCAGCTTAATAATCAAGCCCCAGTTCACATGACGTTGAGTGCTTCTGCTGCAAAAGTGGATGACTTTCCCTGGGCTTTGCTGTACTGCATGCCACTCCATTGTACAATACCTCTGAATGCTGCTCTCCGTAAGTTGCTCCACATGTTTGAAAACAGTTTGGTGATTCAGTTTGGGAGGCTTTGAAGTTTTTAGCTCAGGTTTAGGGAAAATATGCAACATGAATCATCCAGGAACTTTCTTTTCTCAGTAAATTCTGTGGTAACTGCACATTACAGCAATGTTTAGCGCAAAACAGTAGAAGACATTGGAGCCTTTTGTTACAGCCAGTCATATCCCACTGAAAGCCAAGTGTTAGTCAAATTAAGCAGACAACTCATGCCTGGCTGTCTGTAGGGGATTGGGGGCGGGGGGAAGGGGCATGTCTTATTTGAATGTATCAATGTGCAGTGCTAAAAGGAGAAGAAAGGGAGACAACTCCTTTATTCTTTCTTCCTTTGTAATCTGGCCCTCTCTGTTTCATGGTGAACGCAGAAATTTAACTTTACCACATAGTGATTGTTTTAATTTTTGGTCTCGAGGTATCCAGGAAACAAAAAATTAAGATAAGAATTAGTTTATTACGCAGTGTATCAGTTAATTCAGGAATTAATAAAACTGACAGCTGATAGTGGTGTTTAGGCCAGTGTGTTAGTTGTATCCCCTTCAGCACGCTCCTGATAGTGTCAAGGTTAGGCCTGCAAGGTGGCCACAGCACCATGAGCAAGTGAGCATCCGTGAGGGGCAGTCTCACCCCTGTGCTGGTGTGGGGAGACCTTGTCAACTGCCAAGGTCAGCAGACGGTTCAGATACCCCTTCTTCACCTGCCTTTTGTAATGGTCACTCTCTGGAGGGAGCTGGTTGAGAATGGGAAAGGACCTATGAAGAGCACTTGCATTTATAAAAGCTTAAAGGTTTCTCAGACCCTGTGGTAGTAAGATGCAGACTTGGAAATACCAGAGGCGGGGTGGACGGGATTGGCGGTTGGCAGAGGAGAGGTGCTGAACGTGTTCGGGTTCAGGACACAAGCTCTATTTCCCCTTCAGGAAGGCAAAAGGTAGCTGTGTGGGAGTCCTGTGGCTCAGCCGCAGTCCCTCCCTGTGTTTTGTTTAGGTATTTCTGATCTCATTACCTCTTTGGTTGGCACTTTGGGTTTTAGCAGCAGTGTCCTATGCGGTGGTTATTTTGGAGCTTGGCTTCCTTTGTTTGTTCCGGGTCTATTCATTAATAATAATGGACTGTAAAATCCTAGCTCTTTTTTTGAGTTATCAAAATAAATGCAGTCTTTGTGACCAGTTTTAGTCATATGTGGGCTATACGATCTCTGCTATTTAAATATTTGCTCATCGCACTACCTTCCTGCTGCCTTATTAAGCCTTCTAGAGCACTGGCTCCAATGAGGAATTACATTTACTGTGAAGTGAAAGAGTTTCTCCTTTACTTTCAAAGCTACTCATGACGTGTTTGGAAAGATAAATAGAAAGAGAACGCAGACAAGAGTAGACACGTATACAAGTTAACAGTCTCACAACACAGAAAATAAGAAAATCAGAGGTTACATCATATAATTGTAAGAATACATTATTTTGTTTTCAAAACTGTTATTCAACAGCGGGATGAATCCTTGAGTCATTTAGTGTTTGAACTTCCAAAATGGCTTGTGGTTGTTCGTTCCATCGTTCTTCTCACACAATCCCCAAAGACACAAAAGTTAGAGGCAGTGATTAATCTTTCTATATTAATGGCCTGATCCAGCATTTACTGATGTCAAGAGAAAGCTCCTCATATACTTCAACAGACTGTGGAGCAGGCTGGTGATTTTTAAATATTACGTGTAAGCAGCAAATGAGAAGCAAGTTAGGAAAATCTTTCCAAGTCCTGTAAACCCAGTTTCAGAAATTGCTGTATTCTGTTGTAAGACTATCTAGAAACCTTAAAATATACTTACAAATACACAAACACATGGCTTATAATTCATTGTGATCACTTCCTACCTTTGATCTTTTGTTTTACTTAACATCGCTTGTGTGCATATGTGTGTATGTGAGAGTAAATAACGTAATCCTAGTTGTCTGAAGATATACATATAGACATATAACAAAATGTATTGCTTATATAATGCCATAAATGAGCATAGTGTTTGTGTGCAAATTATATTTATATATAAATTTCCTACAGTATATATGGCCAATATAAATAAATTCTTGTCACAGTAGTGGTTTTTATCTGTATATTTGCCTTATAAACTAGCAGGTAATAATTTAATTCAAAAAGTCCTTCCAAAAATGCAATTAATGTCCTTTGTTATAGTTTCCCTGGGTTTAATAATCCCCTCTTCCAGATTTATATTGGTTTCTGGAAAGTAATGCTTATTAGAGTGTTTTTCCAAATTGGCCACAATAATCTGCTGAAATCTGCCAGCTGAATCATTGCTATGCTTGTGAAATTGCCAGGATCGCCTGACAGTTATTACTGGGGTAGAAGGGGAGGGGGAAAGGGAATGAAAGTTTCATAATATGTCACTGTTATTGATACCTTGGCTATGGGTCTTAGGTTTGGATTGAAACATTTACCAAATTCTATCTGAAAGATGGAATGCCTGGTGGTAGATAGGCAGTGCTGCTATAATGGAGAAAAAATTTAGTAATTTCATTAGGCAACTGTATTTTATTCTGGGCATATTTTAAACGTGTGTGTATATATATGTGCATGCATGTTTGTATATATGTATATGTAAGAATACATATATATGTATATGTATGTACGTGTGCATACTCCCTCTGCCCCCTTCCCCCAGCCTGGTTCTTGGAAAAAGGAAGGGTATATATATTCCCTGAACCAGGGTCGTGCTTTACATCCAAAATCCCACACCTGTGCAAAACATGTTACCAAGTCTCAGTTAAATCATTCACCTGCTGCCAGGCACATTTAACATCTTAATGTGCTCATTCTCTTCTATATACTGCAGATGAATGTAGGAGGCAGGGAGTGAGTAGCCATAGGTCCAATATGTATCGTTTTCTCCTGTACTTCTGAGATAACTGTAAGGAGCTTATTTTGCAGCATCTGAATTAACCTTTCATGTGAACTGCTGCAGAACTGGACCCTAACCCTCATTTTGAGAGGGATTTACATCCCTAGCAGTTGCTGACAATGGGATGCTGGATCCTACTGCCTGACTGAAAAGGTATATAAAAGAATAACAGGGCTATGGCCTGCGCGGGCTGTGCCGGAGGGAGAAAGACAAAATGGCTCTCCGCTGAGGAGCCATGGCACCACTGCTGGTACAGAGGCCATGTGGGGATGAGTGCCGCAGGCTCTGGGTGTCTGGGATAAATATTGTGTCCACCAGCCATACCTGGTAAGACTTTGCTCGGGGCAGTGCCCACCCCCAGTGAGCATTTATGCACGGGATTTATATTCTGCTGGTGTAAATAATCCATTTGACTAATGGGCAGGATGGGAGGTGAGAAAGAGTAGCATGCCGCGGCACAGGCAGCTGGGCAGTACTGCATAAACACACATAGACACGCTTATGTGGAACAAATGGCGTATACTGGGGGACAGGGCTGTCATTGCCCTGCTCAGGTGTAGCAGATCCAAAGTCTTTCTCATACAAGGCATTAAAAGACATTCTGGCTTGGATTTTTCTATTTGTGTTGTTGCAGCTACAGCAGCTTTGTTATGAAAGTTTTGCCTTTTTTTTTGTAGATTATGGGCTGAGATAGTGGATGCCCACTTCAGTACAGCCATAAAAATAAGATTCTGAAACATTCTTTCATTCCACAATATGTGGTTAAAGACAATTTCTATCTCAGCAGACATTCATGTGCAAAATGATGCTTTAAAGCAATAAACTTCCCCTTAAATTTCCTTGTGATGAGGGTAAGTTTCCCTTAAGTACCAGCCAGTGCAAAAGGCACATTGCTTTGGAAGTATCTTTCTGATCGTTTCTGTCCCCTGCCATTGCGTATGGGGTCAACTCAAGTGCTTTACAGTTTGAGCGAGCAGCCACACAGACATGCTTCCCCCTTACATATGTTGTGATCTGTCTGTGGCAAGCCTAAGTGACAGGCAACACGTGAAGAACCAGCAGTGCTGTTTACATTTGAACACCAAACACTGAAGTTAGCGCAAGCCAACTGGACTGCAGAAACGGTCGTCTTCAATTTTTATAGCCTTATAATTTGTAAGACAATTTTTATTACGCTGATTGGAACAGAGATGATGTTTGTAATGCCTGTTTATGCCATTTCAAACTTGAACATAAATCTCATTTTTTAAGGGGATTTTGTGGTTTTCTTGGCTTTATGGATTTTTTTTTTAATCCCTCTTTTATGCATTCTGCTAAATTAAACCAAAATAAACCCAAGGAAAAAAGTGATTCTTTAAAACAAATTTATTATTTTATCCCTTCTTTGGACAGGAATTTTCATCGGGAGACAAGGATGGAACATTCTATTCAGCCTTCGCCTGCTGATTTACGCTGCCGTCGTTATAAAAGCCATAATGATGTCCAATAACTAGTAACAGGAACTGTAAGGAAAAGCTTTGTAATACAATGCCGCTCCCCTTTTTCTCCAACAGCTTTGTTGGTGGTCCAGACGTAATTCCAAAACGTGTTAGATGGTTCTCGGAGAGAAGCATGCAGCTTCTTTTGTTTTAAGAGAACTCCAGGCCTAAGATGGCATCATGTAGGCTTCTGCCATGGCTCTGAGGTGCAGTACTTCTGCAGAAGTACTACTTCTGCAGTTTCTTACTGTAGAAAGTTGCAGATTAGGAAATGATAGCTGTTACTTTTTCTACAAAGCCGACCTTGGATTCTGGTGGGGTAGCTTATAGGGGATGCTTCTAACCTTGCTATGGGATTCTGCCTTAAGTGTTAGGGATAACATTTAAGATTAGAGAGTGTATACGTAGCAGTATGTGCCTGCAAGTCTGATTAATTGATAAAAGAAGCCAAAGATACTTGATAAACCCATCAGTCGTTTATTGTGAATATGTGTTGATGCCAGCAGTTTTGTTCAACGTGTATAAGTACTTTTAAAAGGTGGCAAGTGCTATCGAGCTGCAGATCTGATATTAAAATATGAATTTCTTATTGCTAGGTAGTAAGAATCAGTTGTCACTTGAAATTCTAAAGGTCCCGTTCTGAGTATTGCTGTGATAGTAGAGCACAGTGGCATCAAAGAATAAGCCTTTGCCAGCAGCTACCACAGAGCAGCAGGTGAGATGTGACTGCTTTTTCCTATGTTTATACATAGAAAATTACTGTGGTAACCCTGTGGTACCTGCTAGCAAATACTGTATTGTTAATGTTTCCCAATATAAGAGGTTAGTGTTCTATCATCATTACCAAAGCTGCTTTTGTTAAATTTTTTTTTTTTAATCCCATTATTTTCAGCTGTTCATTATTATGGTAGTATGTTGTTTATGGAGGTTATTTCCGTATGGGTACCCGGACTTGTGTGTTGTATGAGGGAAAGTTGGTTCTTTCGTCCATGTAAGAGTGTGTGTATAGTACTTGGGTTTGGTTGGGGTTTTTTTCAGATTAAGATTTCTCCCACTGCATAACGGGATGTTGGCATACAGACTTGACCACAAGTGAATTGCACTTGTTAAATGTTTAGATGAACAAATGACATTTGCAATAAAAAAAAAAAAACTTCTTACATGGAAAATTTAGGCAAAAATGTTTATGCAAAAAAAAAAAGTCTTTTGTCCCTGGCTCCCTGTTCTAAGTACCTCTAGCATAAAGTCTCTGTGACTGCTTTGGTGCAAGTAAGATCAGAATCTAGCCCCTTTGTGACTGATATCTTTTGATTGACTAGACAATGCAAAAGACACATGCAGCATCAAGTTGTTTTAGCAACTAATATTTGACAATTTTAAAAAGTTTTCTTTTAGGCTGAGTTTTATGTAAAGCTGTTTACATTAAAGTGACATCCAATTAAAGTGTATCATGTAACCCACATCACAGTTCAGCACACATTTTCTGTTTTAACTGACATATGGCCCCATTTATGAAAATAAAAATCATCATGTTTTGATGATATGTTCACATAATTTATGTGGAAAAGCAGGGGGAGAGAAGCAGGGAGAGGGAATGCTTTTACTGTGTAAAGCTATTATTTTCTGTGATTCATTAAATGTCTTTTAACCCATGTGCACAGGCAAAGCCCTCCTCCCTCAATTCCTGCCCAGCCCCCCACCCCTTTGTCCATGCTGGACGAAGGGACTTAATATCTTTTATGGGCAGAGACAGTAGATAAGACAGAAACACTTCGTACAGCATCATCCCATACCGTAAGCATTTTTACAGTAAGGGATTCTTTAGTATTCTGTAGAGGAGATAAATTAGTTAACCTAAAAACAAGTCAGTGGACAGCAGAATTAATTAAGCCTGTTTTCCTTTGGTTGTCTCAAGGCTGAATGCCTGTGAGGATTCTCTGATGTCTAGGAAAAGATATTCTCCTGTTGAGGTCTTTTCTTCAGTCTCTCCCCTACTCAGCTGCCAATTTTCATAAAAACTAGTAGGAATTTAATATCTTTGCAACCAGCAATCCTCTGTCAAATTTGCCTGGAATTTTCTCTCTATACAGAAAAGTCTTTCTCTCTTGCACACCTAAGTGTTTCAGGAAAGGCAGGTTGCTTTCATTAGGGTAACCTATTGGTAAGGAAAATGATTCTTTTTATAAAGTGACTATGAATCAGAGACCTGTCAGCACAAACTTGGGTATCTCAAGCCATCTACAGCCAAGGCTGGAGGTTTGATATTTCTGTCCGCGCTCTGAGCCTCACTGACTCTCTGCAAAAAATAAGGCTCTGAGCTGATTTTAATCTACTTAAGGCAGGACCATGGCAAAGCATTATTTAAAACTATATCTTTGCATTTTTCCCTTTAAACAATTGCATTTAACCCCTCAGGCCTTAAATTTTTTTATGTAGCAGCACATCAGTGGAAGAATAGGCTCTGCTAGCTGACAAAATCACCATCTGCAGAGGAATCAGCTAGTAAGTGTGCAGTGAAACCAAATTAGTTCCTGGCTTTCCCACATATATTGGAAGGTAGAATTTACTTTCAAATGTAAGCAACATAGCTACAATGAATCCTTTGTTTATCCATTGTTTTGGGACCAAATGTTGGGGATTATTGTTTAAATGGTAACCGTTGCAGCACATCAGAGTGCACGACATGTGGATGGTAGTTGGATTGTATAAATCAGTATGCCATCTTCTCCTTGCCAAGGTAAACTAGACTGTACACCTGGAGACTGGTTATTTATAGCATAAGACTGACAAATGAAACTTTTAGCCTGTACAATTTTGGTCAGTAGATGTTTTGCCACTGTCACAGATAGGAATTGAGTCATGTCCGCTGTAAGTAGATTCTTTAATGTATACTACAAAAAGCTCCAAAGAGACATCACCCAGACATTAAATTTGGACTATCCTGTTTCTTAGTACGTGTGACTGTGAAGCCTCACCAACATTTCTTATTTGTTGGAGCAGGAACAGAGCCTTGTCAGTTGTAAGGTATTATACTGTAATTGTCCTTGGTTTTCTGCTTTCTAATGACTTTTTAGAATCATCATTCTTGACATAAGTTCATGCAAAAAGGAAAAAACCCCACTTCCTCATTTGCCTCTAACAATGGAAAAAACTAATAAACTTACCATTTACCATCTAAAGTCCAGTGGGATCTAAACTGCTGATGATAATATTAAATCCTGAGAAATGTAAAAGTTCCAATCGAATATGGCAACCTCTGGCAGAACCTTCTTTTTCTAATGAAGTATGTGCATTGTGTATAGTTGGATGGTGATCCTAATCAGGTTACTGAGATCTGTGCACTCTGGTTTTTATCATTATTACCAAGATTAAATAGGCGTAGAGCCAAGATGTTGCAGTGTAATAACCTAGGAGTTGAGGAGGAGGGAGGAGAGGGTGAGGGATTACTTATTGGTTGAATAAATGGGGTTAGCAGTTATTGAATGTAACAGAGACTTACTTTCCTGAAGTCAATGACCATGTAAACAATGGGGCTTATGAATGAAGAATGTCTGTCAATTTAAAAAGTAGAAACAGTATCATGAGTTGAAGGAGAAAGCCAAAATCAGGCCCTCTGACCCTGAAGTAGTTTTCAGTTTGCAGATTTCTGAAAAACAGTTGAGTAGACTTGCAGACTCTTGGATAGCAAATGTATGTCCACTAGTAATCAGCTTTTTGTAATTATGTTTTACAGCAGTCTTGCAGATAGCTAACCTTAGCACTTTGCAGACCACAGATGGAAACCCGCGGTCTTTTTATTTCTTAGATGGCTGTAGGTTTGTGCGTAGGAGTTATTCAGCAGTAGGCAAAAGAATTATTTTCCAGCTTTTAAGAACACAGAAATCCATTACATATGCTCATAAGCTTCACTTTCACCAAGATCATTAAATACAAATAGAAATTCCCTCCTCAGTGCAGAATTGTGCTGTTTCCCATCAACTCATCACCTCAGAGAGGCATTCAGGTTCCCCGAGTAGGTAGAGTAAAGCTGGAATTGTGACGTCTGCTTCTGTTCTGCAATTTGATTCCTAGAGTTTTGGCAGTTTCTTTAAGGAAAATAATTTTACAGGGTTGGGGTTTTTTGGCTTTTTTGTTTTGTTTTGTTTTTAATTAAAAAAGTCTGAAGCTTTCATCAGAGAAATTTCTGTATCCATCCAAAGGAGAAAAAAAGCCCACAAAACTACCCTAAAAACTGTTCTAATAAAAATTAAGGAACAGTTAGAAGGAACAGAGGTTAATCTTCTTAAGATTCTGGCTTACTCTGATGTAGAAGTTAACGAAAGCTAATGGGAATGTCATGTGTTACTTGGGGATAGTCTAAAACATGCACATACAACATGCACATGGGAAATCTAATAGTTGGCTTTAAAGCACTCTTAGCAGACTGTTTCACTTTGTTTCAAAAGCAGAGTTAGTGGTCAGTGCTCTCAGGATATCCTGCGCAAAAGAGACACTCTTCTAAGATCCTGCTATTTCTCTGCTCTTTTGCGTGCAGGGTTGCTCACCAATTTCACCTGACCCGATCTTGAAGCAATTCTTTTGATAATTTAATTGGAACCTAGCCTCACTGCTGTGCTCAGGTAGTCAATAAGAGAAGGAATGTGTTCATCCCGACAGGGAAGACATTGTAATTTCTGTGCCCCCAAAAAACTGTTAAGAAACAACTAGTGAATCAAGTGTCAGAGAGCACTAAGGAGAGAGAGGACAGATTTTTACTTGAAGACAAAGTATTTCAAGTTGTCTGAAATGTACGGTCAGCTTGAATCAAGAGAGAAATGGTGTCTAAGGAAGAGCACTGATTTTTTTCAGAGGTGTGAACTGCTCAGCACCTTTAAAAACAGACTACGTTTAAAGGTGTTTAAATACGGATTTAGGTGAAAAATTTGGCCTGGTTTCAGTTGAAATTAGTGATTCACTGCAAGCAAAGTTAAACAGAAACATGAGGATTTTCAGAATAGCAGAACAAAAATAAAAACATAAAATGCAGTTACCTGAAAGTTTCAAAAAATGCATTGCAGGTGAGGTTTGGATGGTGCAGTCTGTGGGTGTCTAAGCATTTTTTTTAGCACAACAAATTCTGTTCTCTGTAGAAAGGTTATTTGCCAGGTATAGTAAATCCTTCGTCTGCTGCTGAGGTGAGAGCTTCTCAGAGAGCATTTCCGGCTGCCCATCTGATGTAAGGTGGCTACAGATTACCTTCCAATGAGGTTTGAACTATGTATGCTTGCCTCCAATTTCTATGTGCCCTGTCTGTCCTGGGTTTCTGGAGGTTATGAAGAGCACGTGTTGTGCTCAGCTTCATAACAATGTGTTCTTGCTTGGAAGTTGGTGAATTCTCTAGTGAAGACTCCGATTAAGAACTAAAGTTATCCAGAAGAGGATGAGTCATGTCCTTCTGTCTAACCTACATGTCCACATCTGACTTTGTCCCCTTTTTCTCTTCTTTTACAATCACACACTAATGATGTAGTCTAAGGCTTCTCCCACACCTGCCCTGTTAAAAGTTTCCAGTTGGCATTTTACTCCAGATCTCAAAGGACTTGCTTCCTGTTCCAGAACAATTCCCAGTTCTTCTTGTCAATTGGAAACACCTGCCAACCCAAAACTGAGGAAAATCTCCATAAGAGAGACTTTCCCACACTGTAGTACTTCAGCCAGTCATTCTGGGAGAGAAACTGTATTGTCATGGTATCTTTGGTTATCAGGAGGATCCTAAAAGGCTGATTTTTAATAGTAAAGGCTTGAGCCTGAACAAGGTGGTCAAATCAACACAGAGAAACTCATCTTTAGTCTCTCTGCCTGGCAGTGCAGTTTGATTTTTTGATTCTCTGACCATCCTAGATACATAGGTTTTGGATACAGCTGTGCTACTGTTTGGTAGTGGCAAGAAGGCTACAAGCCAGCTTCCATGGCCAATGTGCCTGGAGCACTATGTTTTTAATCATACATTTTGAGTCATCTACACTGCAAGACTGAACCGGGGTTAACCCTGTGGTGGATGGAGAAGATTGTGGTTGAACTTGGGACAGAAATAGTTTTCAGGTCCTGCATTAACAAATAGGTACGAGCCAAGTGGAGCTTGCAGTGTTCTGCTCCCATGCAGACAAGTCTTGTTTGTCAGAGGCATTCACAGTTGTGTGAGGTTAGTGAATTTATGGGAAAGGAATTAAGGTCGTCATAAAACGGGACTTAACCGTACTTACTCATCTGCAACAGTGCAAGCACACTGCTTCTGTTTTTTCTTCTGGAATCAAGTTCAGTGAACTCACTTTAATAACCTGGCCAGGATGAAAGGTTAAATACATATACACTGCAGAGCTGCTGAACTCCAAGACCTTGGGGACTTTTTCAGCCTAGATGGGATCCATAGGCTATTCAAGACTATTAAAGACCTCTTCTGCTCCAATTGGCTGTTAAGACACCAAAATAACTAGGTAACCTGGTGAAATGTACCACAACCGTTCCCTGAAGAAGAAGAGGTGGAAGCATGCTGAACAGATTAGAAGGCTTGTCCGACAGTGAGTCCTTGCTGAATGGTATATCAAAAAGTGAATACAGCTTTTAAATCTGGAACACATGGCCTCTGTCTTGATGTTATGCAGGCTGACATTTGAACAGCATCAACATGGCTGAGTCTACATTACATTTTTTTAATAAATATATAGAATACATAGAAAATCAAAAGGAAGAAATCAAAAGGATTTCCAGAGATTTGTAGTACATTATTGTCTTCCCAACAGACTTTAAAAATAGGCATGAATTTCCTTTCAGTGGGAGAGAATGAAAGATAGACTTCAGACTTGGCATTGTTGATCTTCCTCGGCCACATTACACGTTCCAAGAGACCCAGTTTTTTAAGTTCTCTTTTTCATGCCGTTTAATGCACAAGGCTTTTCACTCTGTCCATCATTGAGATAAGCAGCATATTTTTAAGGCCATGGTGAACAACCAGTGTGTTAACACCCTTACCCGAATAATGAACTACCTTCCCTGTGCCTTGGCTGCAGGATTGGGGTATACGGCCTGCCCCTGTGTGCTCAGCAGGTAGATCCCGTGAGGATCCTGGCTTCTGTTGAATGTTCTCCACTCCCGCGGACTCTGATAGGAAATTGAGGCTTTTGGCACTTTCCGTCAGCCCAGCAGATTTCATGAAGGATTGTATCCAATGAGCATATTGTCGCCCAGCTCCCTGCTCAGTGGTGAGTGCCGTCTCCGCTGCCACAGGTGCGGTAAGAGTGGATCAAGGCATGAGGAGGAAAAGCCGTTTGGAAAAAATAATTTTAAAAATAGCTTTGCATAACAGCTCTGGATTCAGGACCTTAACAACTTCATAAAAGCTTGTTGCTGGTGTTGTAAAACTCTAATACACAAGTTCGTTCCACATAAGAACACGGCTCTAAGTTTTTTAGCTCCAGATGCCAAAGAGTGAGCCCAGCCTGTTTAAAATGCGTTAAGCTGCAACATGCTACATAAGTTAATACCAGCTTTCTACTTTTTACATTTTCTGCTTGGGGCTGTGCCAGTGCCAGTCACTTACATACCCCTTTACCTTGATTCACTGTAGGAGATGAGGCTGCCAAACCAGATATTTACCTTGGGAACACACATTCTTATCCTGTAACATTTCATCAGCCACAGCTAAAGAAAAGATTTATGGACTTTGTAACACTAAGATTATTTAAGTCACTTGTTAGCCAAAAATAATGTAAAGACATACAGTGCTTGTTTCAAAAAAAGTTTGTAATTAGGAGCCCATACTTTGCTCTGATTTACAATATAAGCTTGGTATCCAATTAGCAATAATAGTGTTCTTTTAACTAAAACACATATCCTTCCAAAATTATGCAGACTTTCCAATTACTGTGCTATGATGAAATTATAGCTAGAGACTCATAAAGTTGTGCATAGTTTATAAATGCAATATATTCTTAACTACCTTGCCGTACAGTATATACTAGCAGGGCTCATATGTTCTCTGTGTTATGGAGTCTTGTTAAAAAGCACGTATAAGATTATTGAAAAAGTATGTCAAATAATATTTATTACTTACTACCATTGTGATAGGCTGTTACTGTTCATTCTGATTAACACTTCTGGTCAGATACAGCATGATCGTGTGGCTCAATCTCTAAAATTCAAGAAACAGTTTAGAAACTTCTTGTCAAAGCACCTGGAAATTTAAACCCTTGAGGGTTACTATTTGATTTCTTTTTACCTTGTCATTATGCTATCCCCTTTATTTTGCATAAAATGAGAAAAGCTTTTGCTCATTTTTAAAAGAAAATTAGTGTAAAAATGAATTGCAGTGCCTCACCACCTCATATCCAGGATCTTCCTCTTGCTTTTCCTGTAGCCAAGGACAGAGTTCCAGCCATTTTCGCTGGTGTGGAAGCATACTGATAATCAGAAATGATTAAATGTTATCATATAGTTAAAATCAACACTAAGAGAACAGACTTCCGAAGTGCAGAACAACTTTTAATTGCTGTCCGGCCAGTGGGAGAGGTCAGAGGGGAGTTCCTTACTCTGCTCAGAGCAATTCCTTTCCAGCCGTGACGTTCTGGCACTTTTGCAGAGGGTTATTGATGAGAAAACCGTGTCTTTTACAGGAATGGTGAATGACTAAGGCCTGTTCAACACTGTGAAAGTGTTGGTAACACTTAATAAGATGACTAAGCAGACTGCTCCAGGGCTTTTGCAATTTATTTATTATTATTATTTATTACTCAGAGTTTGCTGAGGACTGTTAGTCCCAGAAGGAAACTCCCATTCAGCTTGCAGAAAAATGCTGGGGAAAATGGCACGGATAAAGAGACTAACAGGAGAGTGTGCGCATTGTATTATCTGCGAGAAGTATGACCTGTATGTGTATTAGCTTGCATTTTTAAACTAATTCGGGTTTGCTGTTATCGTTCGTTAAAAATTATTTCAACTTTGCCAAAACCTTGTGAGCTCTTTGAGGTGAGAGTGGACAAGGAGAGGATTCAGTGGTATGACTCAGGCTGTTGTCATCCTCAGTCATCCTGTGACCTGGCCTGTCTCACCCTCCTCTTCCCCAGCCTCCTAGCAGGGCCTGGTGTGGGACATGCACTGTGTCAGATCTTCGGAAAGAGGCATTTAGCCCTGGGGATGGAAAAGAAAAAACGGATTGTTAGGTGGTGACAATGCCTAGCCCTTTATGGTACCTTCCTTACCCCCAAAGAAAGGAGGAAGAATAGGCTACCCTGTCACCACCATAGTGAAAGCCCCCTGCCTCAGGGCAGCTATGTGGCCGTACAGTGTAATACGTAATAAGAGATTAGAATTAAAAGAAAAACTCAGTAACCTATGAATCTCCTGAGAGCTTGCTCTGTCTTTAAGTCTGTCCTTATTTTTACAACTCTTCTAGCCTAATAAACAAGGCATCTTCTTTAGTGTGAGTCATTTAGGGGGATAGTTTGGGTTCTTCAAGTTTTGAGGCTATTTTAATTTTTCAGGCTATTCATTGTCTGCATTTGCTTTGTTTCATTTGGTTTGGTTTTCCTTCAAGCTCTCAGTTCTATATAATATAAAAGTACTCAGAGCTGTATAAATTATGGCCCAAGATGCCTCAGGGGACTTGGTAGTGAGTTACAGCCCTGTGTCTGCATACAGTGTCTCAGCTGCTCCGATTTACTGGTCCAAGTGGAAGGAGGCTGAGAATCATTACAGCTTCAGGAGAGGTTGATGGCTGATGGCAATCGGTGCATTCAGTCAATAAATCTGACCTCTGTAGACAGGGATTCATGCTGCCAGACTGCTCTGGCACACCCACTTGAGGTGTAGGGCTGATGGACATGGAAAACTTGATTGCAGCATTGCAGGGTAACCTTAAGAATCAGCCGTTTTCTTGGCCCTGTTCCAAAGGCTTGCCTTGGTCCTTGGGGCGACTGCCTCCAGAACGATCCTGTGAACTTTCTGGAATTGGCAGCCAAAGTCCCAGTTATTCCCAGTGCCACCCACTGCTCAGGTCCCTCCCCGACCACCCTGGAATTCATCTCTGACTCTCTCTGCAGGTTTGGGACTAAATTGAGAAGAACGTGCTTGGATCATGTCTGCTTTACCATCAGCTGGCCTCATCTTGCCAATTTAAGTCCTCCAATATACAAGAATCAGAACAGTGTAAGCAGGATGGAGGAGAGGCAGAATATTAAGTACCAGGGGAGCAGTCAGGACGGGGCAAAGGCAAATTTAGGTGGGGTTCAGGCTGCACAATTATAGACGTCCAACAGCTGTGGAAAACAATAACAAATGGATAAAAGAAAGATTTATGGGAAGATGGCGTGTGCAAACTGGGGCATCAGAACTGCACTGGTTCCCATTCAACTATCTGTTGAAAACCTCAACAAAACAAGACAGCCCCTCACTTCAAAGGGCTTACGTCAGCTGAGGAGCTGCGCTCCATGGCCTGTATCTGGAGAAACTGCTAAAGGCTTAAAAAACATGCTAGCAGCTGGTAACGTGTCTGTGGCTAACAGTATGGAAGCACTTTTATATTCGTGTGTTGCAAATATTTACACATTAAGTCATGGCAATTAGGAATAATTAGAGTGGAATGTACCTTGTATTCACAGAGCCAGGAACTAGGCCCATGTCATAAACACTGAGTTTATTTCTGTTCAAACTCGACAGGGTAGGATGCAGAGTCTTTAGTGCCTTCCCGTGGCTGTGCCCAGCGCCGGCACACGGTACCGTGGTACACGTGCTGGTGGGAATCCACGTTGGGGGTTTAAAGCACAAATGCAGGTTTGGGTCTTGAGCTATGCAGTGCGACCCCTCGACCCCTCTCCAAGGCTATTTAATTGCTATTTAATTTTTTCATCTTATCAAATAATTCATAGAGTAATATCGAATATTCCCTACCAGCTACCCAGGAGCAAGATTTGTCTTCTCACAAGAATATATAGTAAGAAGCCTTTCCTCCAGTACTGTTCCTCCCAGCCTTCCTAGAAGAAGAACAACTGTTACAAATAAAAGTCAGTCTTTGGTTAGAATAGAAGTTTCTCATTGGGAAGTGGAGAGGATTTATCGATTGGCTAGCAAAGGGCCCAGACAATTTGAGTGACTAGTTCTAGACCAGCTTTGCTAGTGAAATTGTAAGTGGACATGAGTAAGGCACTGAAACTGTTCTGTTGTGGGAAATGTATCCTCGATACCTATTTGGTATGTTTTGAAATTGGATTGCAATGTGAGTAGGAGATGCTACTTAAGGCAAATCCAATTTGTAGAAGTTGTTGACATCTCCAGCAACCAGGAGTAATGATGGGCTTCTTCTGCTTTGCCTGTACAACAGCAGTATTGTTATTTCATAGTATTGTGAGGCATCATTATTCATAATTGTTCATAAACGTGGTGATTAAAAATGACAGACCACATAAACTGCTTTTTAATACTTTGTATTTATACCAAGCTATTTATTATTTACGTAACTTCTCAACATATTACTTCACCTTAATTGGTGTCTGGTAGTGTGTTAATCAGTCCTCTGCCACACCACTTTAGTGCTCTCTTTAATTGCCAGTGGCTTTCTACCATGTTTGCTATTAGCATGTGCTTGGTGATCTCTCTGGTTTTGGGGCCCAGGGGGACAGTCTCAGCATTTGTGGAAAGCTCTGTGCTGGTGCAGCAATTGTGACGATCACCAAACAGGGTGGGAAGAAGTAGAGACATGTCATATCCTCATCTGCACCAGAACCGACTCAGCAGCACTGCAAATACTAAACTAGATCAGCCTAACCCGTGCCATGGAAGCTCTGTATTACATTGCTCACTGGAGGAATGATGGCCTGGGGCTGTGCAGCTGTGCCTAAAAGGTGACATTTAACAACACAATCATCAAGATCAACTGTGCCTTAATACTGTAAAGTACTTTTCTGGCTTGAGGAACATATTGCCAACGCTTCTTAATATTAGGTGTGTTTTGAAGTTGGACAGTGATGTGAGTGGGCTGTGTAGTTTTAAAGTGAATCCAGTCTTTAGAGATAGTTGAAATCTCCAGCTACCATGAAATATGTTGTCACTTCAATTACAGTTGCAAGTACCTCTCTCTTATTTGTTTCCTGTAATACCAGACAGACTAGGTAAATATATATCTTTTTTAATGAAGCACAATATAGTTTTTAAATGGTTTATATCAAGTTGTTTCCAGTTTCTTATAAACTCCTGATTTCTAAATATCCCATTATTTGTTCCATATGTTTCACTGAAGTCATTGTTACCAGTACAGCAGAAAATACATAAATAATTTGGTAATTTAACATAAGTTTGTGATTTTTCTTAAGTTACTGTCAATCAAATATCATTAGTATAAACTGAAATCAAAGCAGAGCCAAAATCCGTAATTAAATCATGGAGGATGTCCTGAGACAATGAAAAAATAGGGAGTGCTCTTGTAGGCTGTGCTGCGTACAACTGTCATTGTGTTTGTTAGCAGAGAGACCACAGAAGTCGTGAAGGAGGTAGTTTTTCATGACAGTGACTATGCTTTTGTCAAACAGGTTTCAAAGTACAGACATGACAACTGGTATTAATCCATTAATTGTGTTTGGTTTTCACTTAAGCTAAATATTCCATGCTATATGAGGGAATAAAACCAGCTCAATGTGGTGACATAATAGGAAAAGTAAAAAATGGTTGTGGAAGATGCTCCCAACTTGCTGTTGAACCTGATGAGAACAGAGCGATGTTGTAGAAAATCTCTGTTCTGTGAAAAAGGAGGTCACAGAATGGAGCTGGCAGAAGAGTCAAGTTATGTTTCATGAAAAACTTCAGCATTTCCTGACCAAAAAATGGCCTGATTGCCCAGCAAAATACAGCTTTTTTTCATTTTGTCTCCCTTCAGTCCCTTCTCAGTAATGAAAAAAGGAAAAGGAGAAGGAGCAGATAGTAAGAAGAAAAACATGGAAGAGGGAAACGAGAAGGGAAACCAGCACAGAATACTTAAAAGTTTGTGGGAATCCTTTTCATTTAGAAAAATCTAAATATGTGAATATTTTCAGATTTGGGAAAATGTCATTTTAAATCAGAGATGGAAAAAGAAAAAGCAGACCACTCCAGGTCCTAAAAATGGCAGTTCTCACACTGAATGCAAGATATCACTGAGGAGAATTATTTATGTGAACAGTGTTCCTTTTTTTTCAGGTAGATAGGTTTTTTTCAGACTTTGAAGGTGTCTTGATTAATAGTGCATAGCTTTGTCTGATGTATTTTCCACCCATCTCTGTGTCAATACATCGATCGATAAACCGCATGGTGTTTCTGAATCACATCAGCAGTTCCCGCTGCCTTTAAACCTGAACATTTTCTCCTCATCAACCTGTGTTGTTGCCTCTGTGTCTGTCTTTGATTTTTGATCGGTTTAGAGGTGTGTTTTCAGACATGCTATGTAAGTAGAGATTATCCTGATGAAGTCACTTGCATTACTTTCAGTCTGTGGCTAGGAACCCAAGTTTCCCTTTCCTAGTTTTCAGGGGAAATTTGTGATGACAAGGTTCTCCATTCAACTTGGGTGAAAATCCTATTGGGCAAATTTAGTGTATTCCCATTATAGCTTTTATATTGACAAGTTCATGAAACAGCCAATTTAGCTACATAATGAACACTCATCTGTTATTTGGTTATTCTCTGTTATGCTTTTCTTCCTTCTGGAATTCTCTTTCTCTTCTGAATCTCCACTTTTGTTCATAGACCCTTGCTCTGAAAATGCTAGTCCAAAATTAGCCCTATAGGCAGTCACTGATGCATGAAATAGAAGTACATTTCCTCTGCCAAGGTAGAAAGTGAGAAGCCAACAGTAGGCTTTAACTTCACAGGGTAAACCACAAATCTGAGAGGAAGATGGTCCCTAAGGATAAGCCACAGAAATCAGAGTGTAGAGCAGGGTGCGTGACGCGATGGATAACGCTTTGTGTTTCAGTGCCAAGAGCAGTGTTCAACAATGGAGATGGAAGATACAGCCATTTCAGAGATGACTGCTGATTTCACAGTCACTCTGGGAAGCCATATCGATGTTGAAGAGGGGAAGAGATGAAGCTAGACTTCACCAAGCAAGAACAAGCAGCATATGTTAGGGCTGTTGCAGTGATGGCTCTTCCAGTGTTTCTGTTGTAAGCTCAGTTTTTCAGGGGTTTATAACTTGCTCATAAAAATTTACTGCAAGCTATAATTTGGCACACAGGGTTCCAGCCTGAGAGCATACTGCTTTTCTTATTTAAACTACACTTGGTTTATTGACAGGCCTGTTTTCAGATTGCAAAAGAGTGACGAGTGAAATAGAAATCTAATTGTTTCAGAAACTTTTTTTCTTTTTTTAATACTCTCTAGCCCCAAAACAGCTTTAAACATCTACTGGTGCCTTTGAGTATTACAAAGAATTAAAACTAGTTAAGAAAGTCATGTTTAAATAGTGGCTACTGTGCATATTGAGTAATTATACTTACAGCGTCTTTCAGCCTGAATAATCCCAGTGCAGCTTTCCAGCTTTCTAGATACAGAAACACAGCTGAAGCAGAGATATCAAACAGGATAAAGTGAAGCAGTTAATGTAGACCTGTATAGCAGGACTGATTGTGATTTGGGCCAGGCCATTCAAATTAATGCATCTGCTCTTCCAAAAGACACCAGAGATGATGTGGATCAGATTTTCAGGTACTGCCTTTCTCTTCTGGAGGATATAGGTAGGCATGAAAGCAATTCTGCAGTTACAGTTTAAGCCATTGCTGTATTAAAGCTTCTGATTTGAAAGCTCAGTCATGGATACATGGTTTACTGATTGTTCAGAGGTAGTGCTACAGGCAAGGAATTCAGGCTTTGCGGATCACGATCGTGGTGTTTGAGTATCTGTGAACACTGGGAGGCTAATTCTGGTCAGTTAGCCAAGCTGCTCGCCAGCCCCTGCCCACCTGCCAACATCCTGCCCTTCCCTGTCACCCTTCTGCTGACAGGCTGACATCCCTTGCACAGTTCTTAACCCAGTCTTTAAAATACCATGGAAGAAATGTTGAAATTGCAAAGCAAAGCACTCGGAAATTGAAAAAGATCTCTGTGCAAGCTCTATCCCACGCTCCTATGCATGTGTAATTCTGCAGGTTGGAATTACATGCACCGAGCTTTTGGATTCTAGTTTTATGGTGAAAGTATCACAGAAAATACTGGTATTTATTTTGTGCAAACCATTTCACATTTTTTAACCAGCTTTACTTAATCCTATTAAGTAAAAATATGCTAAATATGTGTCCAGGTTTGCAGATGATCCTTGCTAATGTTGAGAACTTGGGCCTGAGCATGTTGATGTTGCACGTACAGAAGAACACCTTCCTGCTGTGTCTGAGCACACCTTTTGGATCTAAGCAAAAGAAAGTGTTTCGGGGTGGTTAGTTTGTTTTTCGGTATCTAAGCCAATGTGAAGCAGTATCTCTCTTTGCAAAATACACTTCTGAAAACATATTTAGAATGCTTTTGTAATATCTTTACCATATTATCATACCATGTTTATCATTACCATATTAATGGTAATGTTAAGGAGGAGGGAAGATTGGCATTTTATGAACTCAACTGCTGGGACCTCCTAGGTGTTTCACTGGACCTGTTGAAAATCTGGTTGTATCTTTACCTTTCGTAATGGGGATATTGGGCTCAGGCCTGCTAGATAAGTCCTATTTCAGACTTGAATTCTTTGTGTGGAATGTCACAAAACTGAAGCGCTGTAGCAAGGTGTCAGATCTAACTCTTCCTCCTTGCACCCAGAAAAATGAATTTTGCAATCTCAGTAGGTGTTACTACTATCGCAGGGTATTTGTACTCTCATGAAGCTTGAAACTGCACTTCCTGTACCTCCCACCCTGACTGATCTCACCCTTTTGAGATTTGTCTTGGCTAATTCAAGATTCCTATTGCACCCTTGGGGATACAACTTTGAATACTTTTTTAACGAAAAAGTTTGGCTATATAGGTACATACCAAAAAGACCAAGCAAAGGAATTTTTAGACTGTGTGTGGTCACAGTACTTCAGCAAATCAAGTGGACAAATTACTCTACTGCCATATCTGTTTCTCTTGGCAGAACACTGACAGTCTTCTGGCATCCCGTTGCAACTGTCCTCCACTGTTTGTGATCAGACTTCACTCTGCAGATTGTGTATGTGTGTGCAGGGATTTGCCATGCTAATTTGCATGGCTAACATTAGAGAGGCTCTTCTTGAAAGGTAATAAATTACAGATGCTGCAGTCTCTATAGATGTATTTGGCAATGATCAGTGCATCGCTATTTCTTCCACTCAGGGACAACTACTGCAGGGAGATTATATGGACTGAACCCTTACCACTGATGCGCTGGAGAGAAGATGGAAGTTGGTTACAACTCAGCACCGTGGGAGGGAGGAGCAGCATGGAGGGAGAGAGGAGGGGTGCAGGTCCTGATAGGGCCCTGCTTCTCCTTCCCCAGCCTCCTCTGTGACCTGCCCCTCCGGGGAAGGGGGTCTGAAACCTTGCTGGCACCAGGAAGCAGTGATGGGCTGCTGCTTTCTGAACTGTTCCTGCCCCAGTAGTCCCCCCATGTCTCACCGCCTCACTGCCTTCACACCTAGGGCTGCCTGCCTGGCAGCAGGCACTGGCCAAGAAACCATTTTCCTGGAGGGGGCAACTGCTGGGAAGGGCAAATGTCCATGTTCCTTCTGTGGGTGCAAGAGGCATGGAGAGCTCACACGGCTGCTGGGTCACTGCTGCTGCACAAGGGCTTTTTGGGGCAGCACAGCTACTGGGGTGAGGGAGACAGAGGCCAGTCCACTTGGTTTTGCCTGTCTTACTGAGGAATGTCTGTTCCTGCTTCTGTGGCTGCTCTCATGAAAAATCAGAAACGTTCTCACTGACCGCATCGTGCTCTGTGCCGTTTCTGTGCCATCTCCCAGCTCCTCCGGTCTCTTTGGGAGGAAGCTGCTCGAGGAGGGAAGGTCAAGCAGCACTGGAGAGGCAGAGAAAAGCAGAGAAGTAAGACAGAATGGGCATTGTGTGGCTGGGGCTGTCATTGCCAAGGGGTTGAGGGAGTGTAGAGGGATAGTGAATGAGAGTGATGAGAAATTATTGTTTTAAAATCAAAGAAATTAGATGGCACACAATTCTGCTAAGATACAGTTGAGATTGCCCAGTGGCTAAACTTACACCATTGAGATTTATAACATGAGGAATTCTGGCACCAATTATCCCTAGATCACTCTTTTAAGATAACACAGAAGAGGACAGGGATGTGTAGAAGTTACGTAGTAGTATTGATCTCTATCTAGCCACAGGAGAGACTTAACTGCAGATTTACGTGCTAGTCCCAGCTGTTTAACACTGCCCCCCCATTACTTTCTTAACAAACAGAACAAAACTAGAAACTTGCCAGCCCGAAGTTCAGTTAACCATGAGCTAAAGTTACCTACTGACAACTTGTCTGTTTTGTTCCGGAATATCCAGTTCAGGTAAGCACAAGCATCTGGAAACCATGGAAGAAAGAGTTAATGTAAACCAGAATGAGAAAATACATTGTTCACACAGACTCCAGTGCAGTCTCAGCTGTCCCGCAGGAGCTGGCAAAAGCCACTGGGCATTGTCTGCCTGCCTTCTCACTGCCTTCACCACCCTAAGAATAGCTGACAAGCTGAGAAGGTCCGTTCCCACAGTCAAGGGAGGATGTTTGAAGTTACCTTTGCCAGCCCCTCATCTTCTCCCCACGCAGCGCAGCAGTGGGAAGAAGGCAGCAGCTGCAGGTGTACGGAGGGCTTGTCTTATTTCAGTACTGAGCTGTGTGAGCAGTGATATCCTGGCCTCTTCTTATCCCAGATGGTCAGCAGGGCAGCAACGTGTGGATGTTACCCTGCATATATAAACCGGCTGCTTAAAATAGTCCTGTGGGTATAGGCAAAGTGTTTCAGAAATTATGGTAAGGTAATAGGGTTCATTTTCATGGGCAAACCTCAGCCTTTGTGTATGTGGCGAGTATAGGTGACTTTTGTTCATTGCAGCTCATCTAACTTACATTTGCTCTAACAGAAAAGCACATGTTCTGCACAGGTGCTGAGTGCAACTTCCAGTGTTATGGGCCATTGCATAGAGAGGGCAGAGATAGGATGGCTTTGCTGAGCACTTTTTTCTGGTTTTCAGAGTATGAATTATGACCCTCTCTACATTTTTTTTTTCCCTCTTGGCTTTTGGAAATTTGGCTTTGCTCTTTAGGTGGTGCCGAGAAGAAAGCACTAAAAGATTTTGTCAGCAAATACTAGAGGCATACAGAATGCTGTTTATCTGCAAAGATTTATGTCGGGATAATCAGATGCTCTCTCTCCCTCTGTGTTACTGTATGGAATGATAAACATTATCAGGACATTTTTTTTTAAAGTTTAGCAGACATTTCTCATCTGCACCTACTAGAGGATGTAATGCCTAATGTCTGTGTACCTGTGAAAATGTAAGCTCTTGAAAATGAATGGAAATTGTAATAGTAATAATCACTTATATTTGTATAGAGTCTTTTATTTCAACAAGTCTGAGATTGCTTCACCAAGGCACAGGTCAGCTTGTCTGTGGAACACTGCAGTGCATGGAGACTTCGGGCAGTTTAGGGTAGGAAAGGAGAGATCATGCAGAGCTAAGCAAGGATAAGAACATTACAGCAGGCTGCGGTTTTGCTGTATAAATGGTATTTACTTAAGAGATTCAGAAGTGATTCTCTATGATTTCGATTAGTGCCCTGCAACCTTGGCTGGGCTAGTCCACTGCTACTTCAAACGTAGTTTTACAGTACGTGGTCTTTCAGCAGTAAACGTGGTTTAAAAAGTTCTCCCTTGGCTCGTCATTCATGCACCAGGGTTTGAATGTTGCTGTCCCTTCTTTCCATTATTTGTGTTTATGGGATCCGCAGTTTGAACTGAACAGATCCTGATTAAAATTAATGTTCTCAGTTTTTGACTCTGTCAGAATCATTGGTTTGGTTCACAGTATGGCTCTGCAAACACTTGTCTTGGCTGAACTGAGGGCATGCAAAACAAAGTAGGAAGGAGCAAAAAAGGGTAGAAAAGTGTCAAGAATTTCTTACGTCAGTGTTGGTACCAAAGTGCCTGCTTTGTGATACTGGGCCCTGCGTTCAAGTAAGATGACACATGATGAACACACCTACAGTGGATTTTGGTCATACTTTGTATATGTGACAAATACAGGCGACTTTTGTTCAGTGCAGCTCATCCAAGTTACATTTGCTCTAACAGAAAACTACACATTCAGCGTAAGTGCTGAGCGTGACTTCCAGTGTTATGGGACATCGCAGAAAGAGGGCAAAGACAGGATGGCTTTGCTGTGTACTGAAATAAGAACAGCATTATTTGATAAAATGCAATATTGTGTACCTAATGCTCTAAAGTTTCTCCCTCTAGAAGTGAAATGGAAAGAGGCCTTTATTTAGTACATTTTCTTGTTCCTTTAGTTGTGATGGTTAAAATAAATTATTGTATGCCACTAAATCTAGTGATCATAGAACAGTGTTGGGGTGCAGCTACGTATTTTGATGCTATCTCAAATAACCAGCCTGATGTTCAATATTTAATTAAAAGCAGAACACTTGATACAACTAAAAGACAGGAATCTGAAGCCCTAGGAATGGTGGCCAGCCTGATACTTCTAACATACTAATTGATAAATCTTGCTTTACAGCTGCATCTGGGACCAGTCTTTGTATGTCCTTTATCTCTTTAATTCCTTTTGCACGGAACAAAACAAATTGGAAATGAAAAACACTGGCTTATTGTATTCATCTAAGGACATGCTAATTGAAAATGATTGCTTCATACTGGGCTGGATTCAAAAATATGTACATCTCTCTCTCTCTCTTTTACACATAAATCCATTAAATACTTGGGTTGAAATAGGAATTACTGGGTCAGAGGGAAGTGAGATAAGTAAACCAGAGACAGGCATTTAAGAGGTATCCTACAATGGGCCAAATTCCTATGCCAGCTCCCAGATCGTTTGGCACAGACGTGATTGCCACAATCTACATTTTCATTAAAAGGAAAACAAAACAAAGTTTTGAGCTTTTAAGTCCACAAAGATAATTTGGAAAACATGAACAAGAAAATAATTTTTTTTTTTTAAAGTAGAATCTTATATTTTCTTAAGCACACTTAAACCTACTAAAACAAAAGTGTGGTGTGGTTTTAGGTCAATGTGGAAGAGGATTTGATGGAAGAATTGCTTGTACTCCCTTCAGCCAGTTCAGTTTTTTTCTCAAATGAACATGTGGTAGAGAAAAAGGGGACATATGAAAACGCTTAATAAGGAGATTTTTTAAAAATCTGATGATTTTTAATAATTATAAAAACATTATCCAAATTTTGGACTAAAATCTAAAGGGATTTTGTTCAGGTTCTATCACCTGAAAACCTTAGTAGAAAGACCTTCAGATTACTTAGGGTTTAGGGTTTTTGTGGGGGGGAGGGTTGATACCAGATGAAATGTGTCTCATGTATGTTGCATGCTGGTAGTGTCAATTTGAAGGATTAAAGTAAAATAAAAGACCAGTTAATATTATAAATGAACCAGTGTACTACATCACAGAGAGTGTATGGCCCTTGTGTTACAAGAGCACACACTTTTCCAGTTAGGAGTGCTGTGCGCACAAACAGAGTATAAAGTCCCATACACAACACTAGATCAAAGAATAGCAGTAACTGTATGTTTCAATTGAGAACTGTTTCTGACAGATCGCAGATGCATAGCAATAAGCTCTTTCGTGGCTAAATTGCCAGTATTGAACAGTGGCCAACAGCAAAAAGTGAGTCATAATGACTTTTCTTTACTATGCAGAATTACATGTTTTTATGTTGTTTATCATCACCATTATTATATTGCCACTTACATCCTAGATCACCTACCCAGCACTGGAAGGGCATGAAATTTGGCCAGCATTATATTGTGCCTAGGGTTTAGAATTTACCAATTTTTCACAACTTCTCAGCTGGCATTAAAAGCAACAAAAAATAAAGTTTTGACTTACTGTGGTCCCTCACTCCAGATCTCCTATCCTCCTATGAATGTTAGCATGCATTTGGAGCTAGTCTGTTGTGTTTGGCATAAAAACTTTTTGGTTTTGTTAGTTAGTTGTCGCTTTAAGATATCAGATGAAGTGCCAGTGGGTTTGCATCTGGGACAGCTGTGTCAACTTTTTACTAAAGTCCAACCCCACAACTTCAGGGGAGAAAGGCAGAATATCCCAGGTGATGTGGTGAGAGCCTGGCTTTGTTGGCATTGTGTGTGGACCAGCAGACTTTGCATTTTTCACAGCACTCTTCCTGTGCTGGGCTAATTATCAGTGCGTTTACACACAGAAGAGAAGAGAGCAGTCCTGTGAGTTGGCACCCAATTCATCCTTGTCTGTCTGACATGGGAGAGCTGAGTAACCTGACTGTTTGAACAAGAAAGGATTCACAAAACTTGTTTTGCTTAAAAAAAAAAAAAAAAAAAAGGTCACTTTTCAGAACAACCTGCAAATGGATACAATAATTACATGCTTTTGGTAAAAGCAAAATAATTTCTTCCTACTATTAAACTTGGCAGGACAATCACTCTGAGCTGTTCCTTCTTCATCACTGTGAAGAAAGTTCTCTTGGTCAAATCAGACCAGCAACGACAGCTCTCTCATGTTGCCATTGAGCACTGCCTGCCTTTGAGGTCTGTGGGGTGAGCTGGCTGATTGTCAGTCCATTCTAAAACCAGTAGTTCAGGTGGTGTAAAGAGGAACGTGGTGGTCGTGCACAAGGAGGAGATATTTGGTATGGTGCTGTTTCCAGCCTGTGGTTTTTCAGAGAGGACTTGTTGCTGATGGCTCTTCCAGAAAGAGGTCAGCATTCTGCATGTCAGCCCTGTCTGAGGTGTCTGTGCTGATGGAGTTGCAGAATAGCTCTGAAATGGTCTTGGGGAGAGTGCCTTTCTGTTCTTATTTGCCCCTGGAGTGTTGTTTTTGATTCTCTGGAGAAGTGAAGCTCTCTCCCAAAGACTTGTTCTTTGCACTCTGGTCCGTTTTTTACATACTGTGGGACCATGCCATTGAGTGCCTTGTAGGACGGAAAGGTGGGATCCAAATTGCAAGGTTGGTTCAAATTCATACAGCGATCCTGAGAAGAGAGCAGAAGGCAGGGTAATGCCATAGCAGGCCAGATTGATAGCCTGTGATGCCCAAATGCATTGCATTTTTGTGGTTCAGTTTAAGAGATCACAGCTGAGGTTGTGACTGGCCCATCAGGTTGGCACAGTGTCTCCAAGGCAACTAGAGATAATACAAACTATTCCTCACAGACGCTGCTGTGGGAAAGTACCCTTTCAGCCATGACTATATGAATATACTTTTCCCTTCCTTTTTTCTGCCCTATGCCAAGAATGTTTTATATGCTGAGAAAACTGATTCTAATGCGGGGGAAAGGACTCTTAAGAAATGGTTGCAAGCTTAGTTAAGGCTTGAACCCACTGATCTGATTCATTTGCCTTGCAGTGTGACGATTCAGCTGATTTGCAGAGAAGGCCAGCCTAGGGGAGAAGATGATTTTACCCAGTGCTCTTAGAGGTTCTCCTCAGTTGGCCAAATCTTTTCTGTGCCCTGATGAAGGGTCATTTCCTATTGTCATTGACATTGTTTGCCGAAGTTTGGTGCGTGTGGCTTTTAAGGGCGAGTGCACAAATGTGTCTGTGGTAATCTGCTGGCATAATCCTTTGTGGCTGAGTATGTCCTCCATGCTGTTGTTGTGCCAGGGCTTGCTTTAACTCAGAGAGCCTGCGGGCTGTACTCTTACGTTTAAGAGCTGTGATTTTGTCATGGTAAGTTTTGAGGGAAAATCATGTGTTAGTCATGGTAAAAAATGTCAATGGAGAACCAAACAAAATAACAAAAAATTGGGGTATGTTTTGTGCTGCCTGACATGGGGTATTTAGGTACATGGACTTGGTTGATCCTAAGCAGAACTAGGTTCACACATCAAAATCAGTAACATGTTATTCATTGTAAACAGGATTTAGAGGCAGAAGGAGTATCATGTACCCTTTTCCCTTTTTATAATTTCTTTAGTCCCCATTCTGGGCTCTAATTTTAAAATCTTTTCTGTTCAGTGGGCACAATCTGCCACACGAGTTGCTCAGCATTTGTTCTGCTTCCCCTGTCTTTCTTTTCTGTGCTGCTCTGTTTTCCTTGGTGACCCCACAGTGAAAGCAAGATAGCGACTGCAGTTGACACTGTTGAGACCTGACTGCTCCATCTCCTTACCTGAAATCATTAGATTTTATCTCCCCACACCCTGTCTTTCCCTGCTCTCCAACCTGATCAGGCTTTGGTCTTGCCCTCCCAGAGGTCATAATTCTCTTCTTTGTTCTTCCAAATCTTATTTTCTCCACCAAATTGAGTTCAAATTTTGTCCTGCCACCAGCTGTTCAACTGGGAGGTGCCACAGAATTCACAGTGGCATCCTGTTGGCCTCATTGTCTGTTAGGCCCAATGTTACCTTACCTCCTCAGGAGCTCTCCTAATTTTACTGTTCTCTAGGATCTCTTAATGGTCAATAAGGAGGAGTGTGGTGGCAGCATATCCCAGCTGTCTTGGACAGCTGTCTGAGAATGAGGGGGCTCAGTTTTAAATTTGCCATCTTTTAATTTCATTGCATGCCCTTTTGTTCTTCCTGTGCAAGACAGAAGAAAAGATCCCATTGTATTTTCTCTTTGACCTTTATTTTAGAGGCAGTTCAAGAAGTCACCTTTTCTCTCCTTTTTAAAAATAGTAGTCCAGCTTTTTCAAAGTCAGTATTTTCATCTACCCTGCTGTGTTTGGCTAAAGAAGCCTCACAGAAGTTAACCCTGCACCTCAAATGTCTAGAAACCCTTAGGTTGTCCCTGAGTGAGTTCTGGGTAGCTCTTTTACTGGCCTGACTTGGTTGTAAAATGTCCGGAGATGAGCAGGTGGATTATTTGGCTGTGTACAGGTACTGGCTCCATGAGGACTAGGAAAAGGCATTCTAATGGTGAAGAGCCATTCCGAACTTCTCTTTAGGAGTCCTTCACTCTGGCTGTGCTTTTATGGCAGATAAGCCTAGGTCACAGAGCTAAAGTATTATTTTTGAAGACCTCTAGGCCCCCAGTCTCAGCAAGGGATAGTATTTGTGCTATCTTGAACCCAAGTCCTCTGTGTTACTGTTACAAACTGCCAGCCAGTAGCTCAAGGCTCAGCTTTTAAGGCAGTCTTCTATAAAGATTTTTCTACTGAAGGGGGCAATATAGTTTCCCCGGCAGTTCGAGAGAGTTGTCTGATGCATGCATGCATCAGTAGTTGTGTGTGTCGTCACACATACAAGGGCTCTGTAACCTGTTATGCTAATCATTATTTGCAAGAAGCATGACTGTATGTGAAGTCCCTGTTTCAGGATATGCAAAAGGCTGATACTAGTGAGTGGTTTCAGAGATAAGTTTCTCAGGCCAGGAATGTTTTGAAGACATTCAGCGCAGAGAGAATGGTCCTGTTGATGTCATATCGTGTAATTGGTGAGGTCATGTGCATATAAAAATCATGAGAACAGGAAAGACTAGTAGGCTTACCACTCATGCCCCTTTTATTTTTCTTGCATATGTTTTCCAACTGCATATTCGCCTGTTTGCTCTTTAGCTTCTCTGTAATTAGGGGCTAATTAAAAAGGCACCAGCCTCCAAGATGAAATTTAAAGAGTTCTTATTTCATATGTTCACGTTTGGCAGTGAGAAAAGAACACAGAAAGCTCACAAGGAGGAATGTGAGGGGGTTTTTTCCACACAAAACATTGGTCCAGGATTGTTTGGACCGAAAGAAGGGCTGCATCTCTCCATTCCCACGGGCCCTGGCATTTCCAGGATTGCAACCAGTGGGAGAGGAGTTGGAGTAGGAGGGATCCACAAAATCTCCCTGCTCCCAAGTGTAAAAAGTAAAAAAGAAAGTGGAGCAATGCTAGGCAGAGGCTGTCTTTACGTGGCCTCCTCTGTTCAAGGCAAAGCATACCCATTCCACCCCAGAGGATGGCTGTGTCAACAGTCATCTCCTTGGGTCTACGACATGCCTGTGCACTATGTAGTGCCCATTCAGGAAGCTTGGCACTGCCCTTGCTCTGGCCTGCTCCACAGCTGGAAGCTCGCTAGCCCAGCTGTGGTGGCCTGAGTCTGAATTAATGATCTGTTCTGGAAGGCAGAAGTGAGCTCATGCCACATTTTGTTCAGGCTGGTGTAGATACGCCACAAAGATCCCCTTGCCCGTTAGACTTCTCTTCAAAGAGCAGCATGGAAATTCGATGCACATATCTTTTCTTTAGTCTCTGGCTACAATTCTTTGTGGTGAGTCTGGAGAGAGTTTTACATCCAAAGAAGGGCTTTTGTGCTGAAAGCCTAGCTATCTTTTTCAACTGTATTAGTTGGTCTAATGAAAGGTACTATTTGTCCCTGCAAAACTTTCCTCACTGTTATTAAAATATGTGTTCATTTGCATATGGAAAGTTGAGGTTGTTTTGGACATTCCTCTGGGGAAGGAGAAAAGGACACGGCATTTAAAAAAATGGTAGCCTTTGGAAAAGTTCTAATAATTCATTAAATGCCAAAGTTCATTCTCCTTTTCAAAGAATGCATTGTTGTCACATAGATCACCATGAAATCAAAGCAAGTTTACTCCAGAACTCATCTCTTAAACAGAAAAATAAACTGACCATCCTATTTTTTTTCTCAATTATGAGGTGACTGGAGAAGAAATAGAAAAGGAAAGGTAGGGATTTAAAAAGACATACTGTAGATTAATTCAGAGTTCCCAGCATAGAGGAGTATCGTTTGCAAAAGCATAATGGAAGTGTTTATCAGAATTATGTGTGAGTGGGCGAAACCAGACCAAAATTTTGGAGTAAGAAATCATCTGTGAGGTTCTGATGTGAAGGTGCTGGTAGAGTTGGAATAAAAACAACAGAATCTTTTCAGTGTTAAAATAGAGACATATAACGAAAGTTCTCTCCAGAATAATCTTCAGAATAACGTAGCCTAAGACCAGTGAAAATTAGTCTTTCCTGTGCAGCTGTATGAAGAGCAAGACTGAGACTATTCCTGCCTGTGCGGTACATTCAGTGCAAAGATCTCAAGGTGCTTTAGAGAATTAAAACTTGATGAATTAAGGCTCAATACAATCCAGAGAGACACAAATTAATTTATATCCGCATTTTGTAGATGATAAATGAGTCAGAGAGAGGACAAGTGTTTAAAGTCTTGCTTTAATTTGGAAATGCAGTATTGTATGTACTCAGACTGGAGGCTGTACATTGCCTATGCCCTTGAAATAACCTTATTCATCTGCACCTGGAAGTTGTTCTCCATCCACAAAACCCAGTGGGGCTATTTAAAGCCAATTCACAGGTGTCTGAAATTTTACATATAGAGGTGTGAGACTATTTAAAACATATGTGCAGGTGTTTACATTGCAAGTGCAGGAGCAAGTATGTGCACATCCAATTTAGGTTTCATGTTGAAAGACGGGGCTACCTTAAAGGAAGTCCAGGAACAGGTGGCAAGGTTGGCATATTCCCAAATATATCAGAAAGGAGATAAACCATAATATAAAGAGCTTATTTTCATGCTATATAAACTAAATGCTCGTTGCTTGTTTGACGTGGTTTTTTTTTTTTCCCCAAACATCTAAGAGAATATTTCAAAGCATAAAGCTGCATTAGCAAACTATCTGAAGATGATTATGTGTCTGGCATTCTCTCCATTGTTACGGTTATTGATCTTCTGCCGGAAGGCCTCATTCTCCAGAGTGCTGCTCCTGCTCACTGGCTTTACACCAGTGACTGAAAAGTTCAGGATGCTCCAAAAGCATCTCATGAGGCTCTTAGGTTGCACAGTCCCTGCTCAATAGGCATTTCAGTACAGTCAGAAAGCACAAAGGACTAAACTGTGCACAGGAGATGAAGTGGTTTGCTTAAGGTCACCCAATCGCAGAACTTAGCAAACCCCGTATCTCCCACAGCTGAGCACTGTGTCATATCCATTGCACTGCACTGTCTTTCCAGTTCAGCACTTCTGGACACCCAGCTGTCTCTGTTCATGCTGTTGGGCTGCTGGCAGATCAGAAGTGATCCCTTAGGTAGATCTCACAGGCAGACAGGAGCAGTAGGGGTGCTTGGCATTGCACCAGTTGCAAGCATGGCTCCTTGAACCAGGCATGAGTTGTTCAAAAGTGTACTAGGGATGCTAATGGCTTCTGACTACAGAGTTTTTCAGAAATGTTGTTGCTAGTAGCTGTTTTGTCTAGTTGGAGATGGATAGTTTTATAAGCCAGTAACTTTTGGAAAGCTGTGTGGAGCAGAGCACTGAAATAGGACATCTAAAAAGATGTCTAGGAGAAAAGTTAGTTCTCCCCTGAAGTTTGTGATCGTGTCAAGTGCCGAGCCTGGCACCCTGAGGAAGCAGAAGCACTCTTTTTTCCTGCTTCGGAACCAAAGTGGACAGGCCAGGTATCCAGTTGTAGCAAGCCCAAGGCTGAAGGCAGCTGCCTTTCCCCTCAAGGGACACAGAGGACCCAGTTGTGGAGGAGAGTGATTATAGGGAGTTAGAGCCCTATACACCTCCTTTATCCTGGTTAATCTCTCTAGGAAATGAGAGAAAGATCAGTACAAATGCTTGATTGTCTTAAGCACTTGGAGTTTGCACATGGAAGAGATAGGAGCGGGGACAGAATCTTTCTTTGGGTTTGGAAATACGTTTGCGATAGCATCCTGCACAGCCCCTGTCCCTGAAATAGATAGGGCAGGTCCCACCAGGAGCAGAGTCTTCTCTTCTTTCCCTCACCTCAATAGGAGCTGGGAGAGCTTCCTGGTTGGCCATATCAGACCTCATATGAATTGAGTAGCTTCAGCAGCAGCAGCCAGGAGGAGCTCAGCATATTTTAAGAGGGGCCCCACAAGGACTTGAAGTCATCCAGCACCTTCAGCACATCAACTCTGGATACTCTCCAGAGCCAGAAAGTGCAGAGTCAGCATGCAAATGTAAAAATGAAACATATTCAGGCCCTGGGAGGTTTGGCTTGGGTGTGGTCTGTGTTCTGCCTATAGTTTTGGGTCATTTCATCTTGTTTTACCGAAGTTGCTTTGGCCCACGCTTAGCCTTGGACTCCTCATTCTGAACCTCCAATGCAGTACTTGCAGCACACTTCAAGATACGACTGTTCTGCCTGGTGCTGTTCACATAGATAGTATCTGGGAGTGTCAGGGCTCCACGAACAGTGATAGGAGGCATAAACAACTTTAAAAACAAAACAAACTCTTGCTATCAGAGTCACAAGGCGAGCTGTCCAACACAACATTGGTCTCTGATTTTATATTTAATTTTAGAAGCTGAAACTAAATGTTTTAATTTTATATTATTCTCAACATAATGCTAATTTGCTCCAGATGTCCACTCAGAGCTGAATGCTGCCATTTTGCATAGAAAGCATGTGCGTCAGTGATTTATTCCAAATAGCTTCTATTTTACTGCATTTCATTTTATTCTCAATGAAGTACTTAACAACATGTTTCTCTTTAAGAATCTTACTTAATCATATGGATATAATTTCTTCAATTTACGTTTTCAGTTCTTTAGTGTGGTGGCCACAGGGTGTTTCTTAACCTAGGAAGATTAAATGCACATGTTGAAAGCTGCTTATATTTGATTTTGAGGCACTTTCATTTCAAAGTCCTTCACGTAAGGTACAGAAGTGATTGTGGTTTCCTGCTAGGTTATGGGGTGGAGGTACAAGTCTCAGGAAAACCTTGCAGATACCTTCTAAATGTTGGATAATCATGCATGACAATAACATAATTTCATTTCTTTCAAAACTGTGGTCTACCGAGAGTGTTTAAGACTTTTTTATTGGGGTTCAGGAAAAAAAGAGATTTAATTTTCTTGTCATTTCTGGGCTACAGTTCAACATTTCAATTTAAAACCTATTTCCGTTGAGTTCCATTTCCAGTTTTCCCTCAAAATATTATCTTAGAAAATGTCTTTTATTCAGTTATTTATTTATTTATTTAGCAGCATATTAAAAATTATGTGAGACAGCTCAATGTGAAACCTTTGTTATTTGAGCCTGGCTCATTCAGCCATTCCTGTACATGGGCTGCTATTGGTCAAGTATGTCAGGAATGTCCTTTGGCAGCATCCTTCTTGGGAGCTACGTCATGTGTGTAAAGCAGCTCGTATGAACGAGTCAGCATGGATATGAGGCTGATCTAAACCTAGGAAGCAAAGTCCAGGAAAGATTCTTTTTCTTCTTTCATTTTAAAGTTCACCCTGCATGTGTAGTTTGTAATAAGATAGAATGCTTCTGCAGTGGTTGTAAGTATAACACACCGGTTTCCTTAGATATCAAAACCTGCTCTTCTTCCCTTTTAAAAATAATTTCATCCATATAATCCCTTTTCCTCTTAGGCTTTTAGGTGGCAACGTATAACCATGGAATCTAAATTTCATGAGGTCGCATCATTTGCAAGGCTGGTTATTCCCACCTGAAATGGTGTTCATCTGTATTCATTTACATTTTCTTGTTGCTTTTTTTTTTAATCTTGGCTTTTCATTTTTCAGAACTAACCTTGCTGTTATTCTACAATTGTATTAGTTTATTACACTGAATTGTTGACACAGCTGGTAGGGAGCTAAGTGCTGTGGTTTCACACAATAAAATTTCAGACAATATGTGTAGCACTTCTTTTTCATACATATCATTTGAAAGCCATATGATTCACCAATATGTGTTATTGTTATCCACCCATGTGGGATACAATCTATTTTAAATTAGTGAAGTGACTTGCTAAACTCCCTGTAAACAATAAGACTGTGGGAAAACATTAAGTGCTATTCAGAAAAGAACATTGCTATACTGCCTTTTATCCAAAGGATCCCACAGTGCTATAGAGAATGAAGAGACCTGGCACTGCTGCCACGCCGTCTGCTCTTCAGCAGAGAGCTCATCTTCACAATAGACTTTAGAAGGCAACTCCACCACTTAAAACTGGAGCAGGATTTGGTGAAGATCGTAACTACCCACACTAGTTCAGTGTGCTAGGATGTAGTAAGTCGCTGTGAGTAAAAAGGAGCAATGGACTATGGGGTGTTTGTTAGCAAAATCTTGATTTAACATCTCCTTTGGAGGCTTAGGCACAGGATCCAGTATAATTGCTTCATAGGTTGGTGGGCATCAGCTGCTGTAACTGTTGAAGCACATGCTCGTAGCACATGGAAGTGTGAGGTAATAGGAGTAAGCTCAGCCTTTAACAGAAGGCATCATATTACATTGGATTTACCAGAGAGAAGGAGCTTAGATATGGACAGCTCAGCTGAAGCATGGTAGTCATTTACAAAGTGCAAGAACAGCATTGTGTTTCCAAACTCTAAAACATGGCTCTTCCAACAACACAGTGCCTAACCAAGCCTAGAAACTGATTTGATTTTGGCAAAGCCAGAAAACTGACTTCCTTTAAAACAGGTGAGGTCTTGAAGCCATTTTCCTAGGAATACATCTCACAGATTTTCCTTCATATAATGAACATGACCAAGCAAGATGAAATGAAAACACTGCAAGACTAAAATTAACGACTTTGGGTAAAATGAGGAGAAGTTTGTCATTTGTGGGGAAGAGAGACTGTTCTCTCAAAAAGAGAAGATTATTCTTGTACATGTTGTTGGCCTCTAGCTCTCCCAGTGTAAAGTCACCCTGTGGGATTCTGGTGTAGTGTGGCTGGAACAGGTCAGCGGGCGAAGGAGAGAGCCATGTCTCTTGAGGTTCTGCTCCACAACCAGGGCTCGAGGGAAAGCAGAATACAGTAACCAAGCCTGAGATGATAACAAGCTCCCACCACACTGCACAATCTCTCTTTCCTGGTGGTTCACCAGCAGCTCTTGTAGAGCTCTTTGCCAGAGCTCAGCTCTACACATGCGAGGAAGTGTTGGGCATAATCATGTACATCTTAGCAGATCCCTTGCCTTCCTTGGATTACAGGTTGAACCCCAGTCTTCATTTATGGATATTCAAATTGGCCCAGCATGGCATAGAAAAAAAGCAGGAGCCTATCTGAGCATGGAAAATCCCACCAATTTGCCTACTCCCTTGTCAGGAAGAACCTTGGAGGAAGGAAGAACCTTTCTGTGTCCCTCATACCACTTTGTGCAAAGATTCATCCAGTGTTGAAAATTTCATGCAGCTTGTTATTAATTTGCAGGGAAACTTTATTCTTCTTAACTGATCTTTAGAAACAACAATTTGATAGAAAAGCTCCATTATGTGCATGCGGAAATGAATGCAGGTAGAGTATAAGGACAGTGCCTTTAGTAAAAAGACCACCACCCTATCTAAAACAGGAAAAAAACCCAGCAATAAAGCTATCCGCTTTGTGAAGCAGTTTTTATGAGGAAAATTAATGATCTATGTTGAACCACATACAAAAAGTTGTATTTGCAACAAAAAACACATAGGTGCGTGGAGAGTTACGTTGCTGGTAATTTTCCTCTTTTCTAAGAGAGAATTTGGTTGTGGTTGACTGGTTTAGTTAGCTGTGGCCAGCAATTTCCAGCTGTAGATCAGTTTTCACCCACAGGATCCTCCTCTGTTTGATCTGCCAAGGACAGGAGCCACTTTGTTAGCTGCGATGACATGTGACAAGCTATGACTGTAGAACATATTTATTTATTGGTCTTGACAAAGATATGAGCGGAGTTTCCCAGGATTAAAAAAAAATCGTAGTCTGGGGGATGAGTGGGAAGTTAGGATGGACACTCACTGTTGCCAGATTACACCGTATTTGTTACAGACGGGGTTTGGCACACGCTTGTCTCAAATCTTCCTGTGGCTGGGGACAGACAGAGCACAGACCTAATCCAGGACGTTCATGCCTGTGGCACACTGGAAACCCTTCCTGTTTATAGACACACTGTTGGCATGTTACAAAGGCAGACTGGACTATGTGCAGATCTTACTCTTCCTTTACTGGTTCATTAAAAAAAGAGAAAAATATGAAAAAAGAGGGAAGTTTTTCATTTCACTTTTCCTTATAAATGTTTGTTAGTGAATACATTCAGAGTATTTCAATTACAGTTGATTCTAGTGTCTGATGCCAATGTAACAGCTTCAGATTGTTTGCTTAATTCCTGAATGTGTGCATTGTTTTTAGCAAACATTTTTAATTTACACGTTTGTCCCGCCTCTCTTCAAATCTCCCATTGGATTCAGAATGTAAACCAGGACAGGCAGTTTCTGTGCCATTCTCCTTGCAGATGTCTCTCAAAGAATCAGGAGTGAAAAGTGCCCCTGCACCGGGTACAAAAGAGTTGATGAATTCCCCAGCATGCATGAACGTCCTATGCTGAAAGAGAGTGCTCAACACGTTACAGGAACAGCTTACAGAAGCAGGGTGTGTAATTTTTAATAACTGGGATAAAAACCCTCAGTGACATCTTTAAAATATAAATGCCTTTTCTTGTTTCTTTTATTTCTTCCCCCCCCTTATTTTGCCTTTTCATCTCTTCTCCTTTCAATTCCATTAAGCTTCATTGTACAATAATGTATCACAGTGGACTTTTTTCAATTATGTTTTTGATTTTTTCCTCCTTGTTACTATAAAACTCCAGATGTTTTGAGACTTCATGGTTCTCTGGATATTTTTTCCTTTATTTTAATCTTCTTTTGTAACATGCCACACATGTGGTATTTTGGCCTTTTAAGATGCTACGCTATGCTAATCAGCCATAAGTTTTGGGGTGGTTTTTTTTTTTCTTTTTGTAATGACTTTTTTTTTCCTTCTTGCTCTTGTCCTCTCTTTAATTCTTCCCCCTCCCCCCGCCAACTGGTTAGTCCACATAAACCATAATGGATTCTCCCCTTGTCCTGGGGCTGCATTTGTTATCTTAAGCAAATTAATTGTTTATTCCAAACTTGCAAACTCTTCTACCTTACCTGTAAGTACCTTATACCTCTTATACCTTACCTGTAAGTAAATTATGAGCACCTATTCCATCTTGCATGTCAGTGAAATGCATTCTCTGAAGAACTGCTTGCAGTGTAACTGGCCTCCCAGCCCAAAATCTGTTATTTAAAGATGTGACTAAAATGTGGATCAGAATACAAAGATGTAGGCAAGAGTGTAGGACAGAATTTCAGTAAAGTTTCAGCTGTCATAGGTGTAAATAGGTGATATGTTAGATGCAAACCGGAATTGAAATGTTTCCTTGGAAAGTGAGGTAAGACAATGACTTACTGATCCAGAGGCACAAAGTTTTGAAGTACATGTAGTAAGCTATATTTTTTTGTTAAACAAATCTAAAAGAACTGGAGGGAAGCATTTTAATTTTATTTGTGGTTCTCTGCTGGCACAGCTGGAGAGGGGTTTTAATTGATTTTGTTCAATCCTAATTTTGTCCCCAAAACAAGCAGATTTGGCTTCAGATATTGGAGCAGCAAATCTTGGATTGTGTGTTGTCCTTTAATTTCAAATAGCTTGCAAGCTATTCAAAAAATCCCAAATAAATAATAGTTTCCCAATTACATATGAGGAAATAAAGGGACTGACATATAGATTTCGGGAGGGGTGTCGTCTTTGCTTATTACATGACCATATGAAATTTGCATTTTGTTTTCTAAAATGTTGCTCCATGCAATGTTATTTTTGCCTGCAAGCCATAATACTGCATTCAGTCCAACTGTGATGAGGTTTCAGAAAATTGTTTGGTTTCCAAATGACATATTTAGCAAAACCTTATGGCGAATTTGTGGCTGTCATCCTGCTGATAGTAAGATATCCCCAACTTTCCTGGTTTGTTCTCATATGTTGCAGCAAATAAATGCAAGTACCCCTGTTTTGACAAATGGTTATCCTTCTACTTGATTAAAGAAGGATTACTAAAAAGAATTTTAAGACTAGCAACGAGGTCTTGTGAAAATGATAGGATGCTCTGATAGTTTCCCAGATATTTTGGGTTTTGCTGGAAAACGTATGGAAAGCTCTGTTTGCTCACTGAAATGCTCACTGAAGTGCCTGACCTCTGGGTACTAGAAGGAATAAACCTATGAATATTTCAGTGCTTTGAACAAGATTCACCCTTTTCTTGACAGATGCTAATTTACAATTACGTGAGCAAGACTTTTGAGAGACAAAACATGCCAGTGCTACTTAGAGACAGGCTAAGACTCAGTGCCTGTCCTGATGAGCTGGACTTCTGCACTCGGTATGACAGCAGACCTTGAGAGATGATTGGCAAAACTCACATTTAATGCCAGATATACTCAGGAACACAGGTAAAACTGTCTTTAAGAAACAAAACCCAGAAGCCAAATCTAGGCTGCCTCTGTAGTCAGGGTAGAGAGACAGACACCTACTGAGCAGGATGCGTCCCACTGAACTCTCTGAGCTGCTGACCTCATGCTGGGCAGAGCTGCCATTCCCCAGGGACTCGGGGAGCTCAAACAACGAGGCCGTTCATTTTTCAGACAGTACAGTGAGAGCAGAGGAATCCCATCTCAGGGGATGTTGGCAGGCAGGTGGTTGGATTTTGCAGTCAGAGAAGTCTGTTTGTGTGTGGAAATCAGCTCGCATGCAGAATCAGACCTGGTTGCTGTTGAAAGCCTCATGACTTAAATGAGTCTGTTGTTACGCCTTACGTGGGCCAGGTCTGCATTCCTTGTGCACCCATAACTCCCGGTACTGCCGGAGTGGCGTTCAGGAATGCGGACTTAGGGGCTTATAAAATCCATAAAATTTAAATAAAAGAGACAGCCCAAAGACTTGTTTAATTCAATGACATATGCTGATCAAACACCTCCTCCAGGATTTTCAGTGTATTAGTATTTCCCAGTTACATGTTAATTAGGAAATACGCAACCTGTCTAACAGCATAAAGAAAAATGAATTGCGGGTGTACAATGTGTTGATGTCAAATGGTTGGCTGTAATTACCCTAAAACCCAACAACGTGAAGGATGTATTGCATTTATACAGTGGCTTACTTTTCTAGATTTTTTCTTTTTCCTGTTATGAACCTTTTTACCTTTTCTTGTCCTACACACCAGCAATTCTACAATAGTCTGGCTAAAGCCCTAAATGCTTTTTTGTAATACAAATACTAAAACAAGTACAAGCAATTTTTCCCAGGACTCAAATGAAATATCATGTAGGAGTGTCACTTTGCAAACATGAATTGTTCAGACTTCAAAAAAACCCCATAGAAATTGGTAGATCTTTTTTCTGTTACAGGTATCTTCCATTATTTTGCTACCACAAAGGGAAAAAAGCAGCTTCTAACAATTTAAATCTGTAAACTGGCTATATGAACTGGGATTCTTTAGGAAGTTGAGAACTCAGTCCTGTGGGTTACTTTTTATGTACGCAAATAGTTCTGTTGAGTTTAGTAGAACTCCTTGCGTGAGTCATGTTACTGATGAGCAAGTATTTGCAGGATCAGGGCTTTACGTTGTAGCTACAATAGAGAATTAAAAATTAATCCAATCAGGAGTTTGCTAGAAAAAACAAAGCACCAAATCAGATATTTTATTCTTGTGTTGGGTGAACCAACTCTTGTGCTTAAGTTACTGACATTCATAAAAGTTTGGAGCCTCGTATGCCTCCTGCCATGTCCCCAACATTAGACTCAGTGTGCTATAAAACATTGATGCTATTTAAAGAGTGGTGTGACTATTTCCTCCCCTCCAGAAGGGATACATATCCTCACAGGATCCTTTTTCTCATAACATGTTTTTCAATAAAATTTTCCCAATTTTGTAATCAGTTGGGAAGAAAGAACATTTCACAATGTTCATAAGGCTTGTAGATGTTTTGACCAGACATAAGATTTCCTATTGATAGTATTAAATGCTTTGGAATGAAATGTTTTGGGTTTTCCATCTGTAGGCTGTCTGAGATGTCAGCAGCCAATATGACCTGCTCTTTCAAAAAAAGGCAGCTTGTTTAACTGATCTTGCAGCAGAGAGCAGAGGTGTATATTAATGAGCTTTCTCTAATGGCACACTGGACCTATTTAGCAAGCCTGTGAAGCCTGTGAAGGCTTCTCTTTTTCAGTCATAACTCATTTCCTAAGAAAATGTCAGTTATTGCTTCACCTTAAGGTCTGAGCTGTTTAGTTTATAGTTTATTTCTTCTGATCTGTACCACTGACAGATATTGTAGACATGACTGTGATTAAATACGCTTATGAAAATGGTAAACATTTGATAATATAAACCCTCTAGGGAATATGCTGTTATTTCTGCATGGCAACATTCTCAGGTGCATTCAAAGTCTAATGTGGAAGCAAAGGAAAAACATTTTAAGCAATTACAGTTATTAGATTAAATTGTTCTGTTAGGAAAATTGTGATGTGTTTAGATCACTGTGAGATAATTTAGTGTTTTCATAAATATGTCTTTTAAATGCATGATATTGCAGCAGTTACATTCCAGTGAGATTTTAGTGTAAAATAAAGATAACATATGTATTTCCATATGGTAGTGAACTCATTTAGTCCTGTAAATTTCTATAACATATTTTTTCCTGGTAGAACCCCTATTCTAAAAGCAGCAGTAGTTATAAAATTCAGTAATTGCATCATGCTATTTACTGTAATCATGTGGCATTGTTTTGTGTCAGTGCTCAGATGTGTGTAGCATAGCAGTGTCTGAAGCACACATTAACAATCTCACAATAAAGACAAAAGTAGTAATTGCAATATAATTATTATTTTTGTTGATGAACTTGTTTAAGAGCTCTGTTGACATTTAGAGACTTTGAGGATCATGCAGCGTTTGTTACAGTTATCCCAGGCATCAAACGTCAACAAAATGTTTAAGATTGTAGGATTAAACAGTGACAGATTGGGGCCAGATGTTTGGGAGATACTGTAAGTGGCCTTCTCAGTTGATCAAATAGCTCTTACGATCCTAACGCCCTTTGGAAATTAAACATTTGTTCTTTATAGTTGAAGCTGAGACACTTCTGGGATTGGTGGATCTTCCTGGAGGTTATTTGAGACGGAGAATGAGCACCCCATTTATCCAGGAGTAGTTTTATTTGGTGTATATATTAATATAAATACACTCCAAGTAGCAAGGGTAGGTGGAAGGGTTAAAAGTGTTGGTGAGTAGCAATGAAGCCTGAGGGTTACCTTACAAAGTCATCCTAACATAGTTTCCTCAGCAATCCAATTGAAGTTATCTTGTCCTTGTACAACTGTACCGGTGAGACACTTCTGCTTTGGGGAAGCTGGCTCTCAGCAGTGCTGTCTCCACATGTGTACTTGTAGGAAAAAACTGCAAGGGACACAGTCAGCAGATGCAGCAAGAAATAATAGAGCTGAAACAGGTTTTCCTGGAGTCCTTCAAAGTGGAGACCTTTCTGCAGCTGTGAGTGGATTCTCTCAGCCCCATGCTTGCCAGCTCTTTGCACCAACTCCTTTCCTCCCTCCCTCTCAGGCCTTTCAGCTTCATCTTTGTACATGACCTTCCCTTCTTCTTATCACTTGCCAGCAAGGTTCTCACCCTCCTCTCCTTTTCCATTGATTTTCTTCCTATTTAGCCAACCCTACCTTTAGCAACCCTGCGTCCTTGAAAATATGAGTGCTGGAGTCATATAATTCTCTTTGCTGGTGTATTCTCTCACCTTATATGTTTAGAACGAATTTATCACAGCATTGTGACTGTCCCACTATCTGTTATCCAGCTCAATAGAGCTGGATAATATAAATAATATAAATTAGGAAATTATAATATAAATAAGAAAAGCCCTTAAAGTCCAGGTATATGTGGTGATGGAGGAACCTTACTGCTGAAGACATTAGACCTTTGGATTATGTGTTAGTACCAAAAAAAGGCTGTTGACCACAGTAAAAGTATAATAAACCCCTATTTGAGTGTTGCTGCTTACATTTATGGTAGGGCTTGTTTCTTCTGTTCCTGAAGTCCCGATCCAGCATCCAGCAAACTCTTAAACATATGTGCTTTCATGTGTTTTAAATTAAGCTTGTGTTTAGATGTTTTAGGACATTTGCCATTGGCATTTTTGCTACTGACATCAATGAGAATGGAGCTGGACCTTTAATTAGTTTGGATTATTCTGCATACTTTTCCTACTTTGCATTAGGCTGTAGATACGGAGCTGAAGACTGGTAATCCATTAGAAAAACATTCTGAGGCTCAAGACCCTCCATTCGTGACTGAATAGCTGAGAAATTATTTCTGTGACCTAACAGGTCTTCCAGGCCTGAGACAACGTGGAGACAAGAAGGATCAGGTTGTGGAGTGTCACTGTAGTGATTCTGGTGCCAACGGGGTATAAAGTGTCCCAAGGACCCAACAAGGAATGTTGCTATATAATGTCCTTCTGGGCTAGGTTTTTTGATGGCTGTATGTGAGAACCAGAACCTCCTTTAGAGAGGGGAGTGGAGTACGTAGAAGGGACTCATGACAGTCAGGGGAGAGTCTGCTCAGGTAGAGGGGAAGGAATGTCACACATGGGAGGACAGCATGAACAACTGAAGGGAAAAGCTTGGTCTTGCTGCTCACTTGGGATTTGGGTGAATGAGGTGCAAAATAGTTTTGTAGACTGTGGGTCTGATTCTCACCCTACCTTGTGGTTATATATTGGTGAGTAAAACTGAGAAGAGCTGGTCTATTGAACTGAAAATGAAGGGATGTTAGTTCAAAGGGGATGATACAACACTGTGGACACAATACTAATCAAAGGAGACTGAAGAAAGGTAGGGAGATGAGAGGAGAGGAGAAGCTGGGGAACAAAGTGGAAACAAGTGATGTTTAGCACCTCAGAACATTCAACTCTCCATTTGCCAGAGAGTAGTGGCTTTATGGAATGTCTTACAAGAACTATGGAGTTGCCAAACTCTGCTTTATTTTTCGTGGACTTCAGCATATTTGCACATTTCAGATTGCTTCGTTCTGAATCCTTGCCAGATTTTTAGTGGTGATTAAGAAGAAAGTTTGTTTCTTTTTAAGCCTTGGTGGCTTGGTCACTTCCAAAACTCCCCCGCCTCCCTGCACCAGCTCAAGTGTTCAGAGGGGAGTCATGGCCAAAAAACAAACTTCTGAAGCCGTAGACTGCACGTCTCCAGGTGACTCTGTGGATCTATCATGATAGTTGTGATGGGGAAAGCTGGAAATACATACGTATCAGATAGTTGTCTGCACACATAGACCCAAATATGCCATTCAGACAGATTAAATATCTGCCCAGGAAATGAAATATTTAGGGCAGTAAAAGCCATAGCGATCCTTTCATGTATGAGCGGAGGGGAAAGGCAGAAATTTGCAGTCTGCCAGGAAACCCTCTGTGTGGGTGCCTGTGTGTTGGAGTGAATTGCTGTGCTTAGTTTGTAGTGTGCAGAGCCGATCTGCATCCAAAGACAGAACACAGCCTGCAAAATGAAGTGCTAGCTTGAAAATCCAGATCGCTTTATTTACTGTGTTGAGATGCTTAAAACACACTGGTCTGAGCAGTATGTGATGGACCTTTGTAGTTAAAATTGCCTTTGTCAGGTACCAGAAGATCAGGTCCCTCCAGTTTACAGCATCTTCTAGGCTCCATCTGCATCTGCTCTCCCTTCCCATCCCTCTGCCTGCAATGCTGGATGCAACAGCTGAGTCAGAAGTTCGCACGCACCAATGTATATGAGGTGTGTGCGTAACAAATAGAATGTGACAGGGATTGGCAAGACTGTGATTTCTGTGGTGCCATCTGAGGAACCACAGGTAGTGAATGGAAAGCTGCTGAACAAAATTCTGACTCAGCAGAAGGAAGTGACAAAGCACTCACTAATTTTGTGAGGGTCAGGATTTCACTCTTTATGAGCAAGAATTGTACAAAAAAATCTGGCTTCCAGAAATAGTGGTTTTAAGATACACCTACCTTCTTTCAAAATTGTTGTTAGTATTGATACGAAGGTGAATTGGGTTGTGTTTCTCAAATACATTCTTTGAGATCTCAAATCATAGAGGAGCCAGGGTTTTATCTGTGTAGAGACACTAGAAGATCTGCAGTGCTATGAAGCTACAGTGCAGAGTGGGCAAAGTATATGCACACCACCACACGTGAGTATGTGTGCATAGAAGTATTTGTGCACATGCGTAAGTATCTGAGTGCATTTTAGTGGTTTGCTGGTGCATGAATGTGCATATGCATGTATTTGTGCTCAAAACAGTTAGTTCCCAAAGCCCACCTTAGAGACAGTGCCTCCACTGCAGTCGCCTGTTGTCTGTAACACTGAAACTTATCAGTGGGCGATGCAAAACACCTTCCCTTGGCCTAGTAGCTGGAAAATTTAATTATTTATTTATTCAGATTTAATTTGAAACAGTGACTTTTGTTATGAATGCTATGCAGCATTTTATTACTGAGTTCTCTAATGAAATGGGTGCTTAGAAAGTCAGAATTGCTCAGGTTACTGGTTGTATAAATGCTAAGAACAGATCTGAATGATACAGCTAGTAAAGAAAAGGGTGCAGAATAACAGCAGAGTTCCTTTGGATTGATCTCAAATGGATCAGGTCTTCTTGTAATAGTCTGTGCTCATCTGCTCCAATGTATAGTATTTCAGACATCTGAAACCAGGTTCTTACCCACCACAAATAGCTTCTCTTGCTCTCTCTCTGTAGCAGCTAGTTGTCATTGCCCACAGTAGTTCCTGTGCCAATTAACATCTAAGAGAACTCATCAGAACACTTGTTCTTTCTTTAAATTTTCTGTTCTGACACCATGTCTTTAAGCGTTCAATACTTCAGACAGAACATGTGAGATATTTATAACCCTTGTATTATTACTGAGCTACGCACCATGTCTTCAGTGACAGATTAAATGAACAGCACAAAATGTTGCGTTTCATCCATAAATTTCAACAGATGTTTGAATGCTGGTTGATTTATTGCATGTCCAACTTGGATCTTACACTGTTCTCATTGTGACTGCACATGGTTTATTTAATGGTACTTTACAACGATTTTTTATGACATTTTTCAGTTTGAAGGGTGCAACAAGGCATTTTCTAGGCTTGAGAACCTTAAGATTCACCTCCGGAGTCATACTGGGGAGAAGCCATACCTGTGCCAGCATCCTGGCTGCCAGAAAGCTTTCAGCAACTCCAGTGACCGGGCAAAGCATCAGCGAACACACCTGGATACCGTAAGCATGATTTCATACTGGGAGTTGCACTGAGTTTTCCAATGGTCCTTGTACACAATCTGTTCTGCAACTGGAGGGTGACTTTTCCTTTTCACGAGGAGTGTCTCAGAAAACTTAGCTATAGGCAATTGTACTTTTGTTTTGAATTGTATGTGCTCTGAGAAATGACAAAGTCTTGATCACAGAAAGGCAAATTCAGCTGTTTTACTCATGCCAAGGAATAAGTTACTCAAGAATAGGTTATTCAGGAATAAGTTACTCAGCAAACTCTCCCATTGTTCTTGTTCCAGTAAGAGGAGGCAGCAGTAGAATAAGGTATAGTATGAGTGAAAGCTGAGTCATTGCTGCTGTACTAAATGTGTGTCATTGTCTTGCATCCTGTGTTGCTTCAATTAAGTCTGTTCTAGATAAATGCAAAAGCATTTCAGACATCTCAATGGAAGGTAAATGCATCTCAGTTATGGACATAATTTTGTAAAGATAAAAAGAGGTCTGTCTTACAACTATATGAAATTTGTTAAGTACACACCATCAGAATTAACTGTAAGAAACAAATTCTTTTCTTATGTACAGTTGGTAGATTCTGGCTCAAATCTACAAGTCTTCTCACTTGTCTTGCAGAGAAGATAGGAGCCTGTCTAGTGTCTTAGGCTCCGATAAAATTAAATCACCATATTATGGGGAAAGAAAGTAAGTAGACAGCTTTGTAGACCAGTTAAGTCCTCAGCATAAATCTTGTAAAGAATAACAGGCAGAGTTGTTCCTTTGTGTTTTTCAAAGAAGTGAATATATGGTTTAACGTTTGGCCAAGTGTTTATGGGGCAGAACTTTTGAGTTTAATTGATATTTGCTTTTTAAGCAGTTACACATTTCAGACAGTGCAGCATTAAGGAATGTCTAATGTACATTATGCCTTGCAAAAACAAACAAGTAAGAGAAGCGAGTCAGTCACATTTTCCAAACCAAAGCACACTTACAATAACAATGTTTTATTTATTTGAAAGTCAACCTGAGATATTTGAATTTGTAATTAGTTCTAAAATGCATCTCTTTTGAAAGTGGATATACTAAATTGGGTGCACAGTTTTGAAATGTAACTGCTTGAATCTAATAGATATATTTTTTATTAGCCAAAGTCACAAATAGAATGCCATTTATTAGTTTTGAATGAAGATTCAAATGGTTACCAAAATAAGCAAAAATTCTTATATCTGTTGATCTGTACATTATTGAAGACAAATCTCTTAACTTTCTATTTTCTTTTCTTCTCTCTTTATCTCTGTCTTTATTATCTGAAATGCTCATAAATCAGGAAAAAGGTACAGTAATAATTTTCTACTAACTTTCTTACATGTCTAAAAACGTCCTCTGTGCTATTCAGTTGCAGGTTCTTTAAAACTGTTTCTGTAATCCTACAACTCAGTAACTAACTTCCACTTACCTGGTTTAATTGAAGTCCGATGGTTTAGGTTAGTGTATTGTGTGCTTATGTGAATGTGAAAAATAACAGAGCTACAGGATGGTGCTACTGTAAAGACTGCACGTTGCATTAGCTCAGTGGACAAAATAGCTGCCTGGAATGTCAAAGCAAATAGCCACGAACCTTTTTAAGGGAAGTCAAATGTTCATCTAGTTTCCCTATCACTAAGTTGAATGATTCTATCACTAATTTGAATGACATCAATGATTTGAAAAATATTCTGCTAGTTTTTCTGCTAAGGGATTTGTGAAAGTTTTCCATAGTTTTTCCTCAGGTGTCAGTTCTCTGTGTCCCAGACACTCTCAATAAATCTGCTTTGCCCTGTAACTTTCTGGGTAGGTGCTGTGTTAGCCTGTAAGGTCATGAATTGGTGAATGATTCTATTATTCCGTCAGAAATTTCCTGCTGGCTGGACAGAGCAGCCATACTTATCCTCTGGAGGTACTTACAAAGAAAAGGGGTTTATATAGACTGCTTATTCCTTATTGAGTGCATTTGGAATTGGTTTTAAAGCTTCTCAGTGTAGGTCACTCCATCATTTATCTTCTCCAAAAGGAGAATCTGCAAATCATTTCAGAGACTTACTGGTGTATGCTAGTTTGATCGAATCTCTACTAAATCATCTGGAAGTAGATCCTTCTCCTAGGTAGAAGCAGAACAAAGGGAACATACCTGTCCTTGTGGTAAAAAGGGCATGTCATCACTCCTCCAGGAGCAGAGCAACTTGTTTAAAGGACCTCACAGTCACTTCTCCCAAAACTGGTGGGTGTTTTTCCCTTTTGTGCATCCTTTTTCTGAAACCAAGGGGATTAAAGAATGTGACATTGAGGTCATGACAAACCAGTTTTCTACCTTTGGGAAGACACCAAAAGGACTTACTCGTCCAAGTGAGAAGGCTAAGGAATGTTGACAGATAAGTCAAGAAAACAGAGAAAAAATGAATGTTCCACTCAACTTTAAAACTTTGTGAGCTTTGACATGCAGCACTATTTTGCTATCATTTAAGTCAGTGGTTACTTAATAACAAGTTCCAGAGTCCCTTTGTTCAACTTTGTAATTGCACATTCATTTGGAGGTTGTATTGTAACAGAGAGATCATGTTTCATTTGTTAGGAGTAGGCATAATAAGGCTTTCAGTCATTGGGACTCCAGAATCAGCTGTTAAATGGAGCATCCTTATTTATTTATTTATTTATTTATTTTCCTATGAGAAGAGTGTACTGGAACTGCCTGCCCAGACCCAGATGGT